>NW_010543961.1:46029-71884 GCF_000687285.1 Phaethon lepturus | reverse complement strand
GATCCCCTCATCCAGATCATCTATAAAGATGACAGACAAGCACACAAACTTCTGAAGAAAAAAATTACAAAAGCAAAACACTGTTGATTCTGGGAACTATTTTATGGAGAAATAAATTCTTTCAAGTTATATCCACTAATCATGGGCGTTATAAAAGGTGATAAGAAAGATGGCTTACACACATGAAACACAACGTGCTACAAGAGCTATGATGCCAGGCTCCATAAGCAGATTGTTACTGACATGGAAGAGAGGGGTACCAGCCACTGAATCACTAAAACCACTTCTGTAATGTTGTGTGTTTCTTGGAGGTCTTCTAGCCACATGATGAGGTCTGATATTGTTTAGTTTATAAAAATGGATTTATTTACGGGCTAGCAAAAGCTTATTAGAGTCCCAGCTGGAGCATCCCTTGCTTTTAATTCTGGACTGTCCAAGCCATGCTATATGCACAAGGGGTAAAGATCAGGAAGAAACCTGTGTAGGAAAAGAGGTCATTGGAGAGCAGAAATGCTGTAGGAAGTTGAAGTGCTTTTCAAGATCTTTTCATCTAGGAGAGGCATCTGGAGTTTGACAAAGTCTGGTTTACGTTTTTTTTTTCCTGCACTGAATCACAGTTCCCTTCTTCATTAGAGTGAGATATGCTAAAAAGACAAAATAATTCTGTTTAGCTTCTACAGTATTGTTCTCAATGTTATGCAGGTATTTGTACCAAGTTAGGTACTTATGGTTTAGGTGTAGAAACTTGCAACTTGCAGAAACTTACTTAGACAATCTGTTCACCTCCACAGTGTTTTAATAAAACTTGCCTATGGCAAAGAAATAAATTAGGGTAATGATACCTCATTACTCACAAAAAGTCCTGAAACAGTAATAAATTGGCTTTAGGTGAATAATTTTAATAGTGATCTTGTGGTCACTTTTTGTATTCTTGGCTTATGGAAGTAATTTCAGCCAACTTTTGCTTAGTATTCTCTTGTGTAAGAAGAAATAGGAAGTGCCATGTGTTCTAATCAAATACAGGCAATTCATATACTATCTTCCAACATGTTTGAATAACCCTTCAAACAAAACACCCCCCTTTTGAAAACATTAATCACATATCTACAAACATCTAACTACAGTATACATAATTTGACAATGAATTGGAAAATGCAGAGTCAAATGTCAAATCCACCACAGCTGAAATTAGTGATACCCTTGTAAGATGAATCCTGTTACCACAGAGATAGATACCTGTACTCAAAGCCTTCTGGCCCAGCCCTGGTATCTGTAAATGCAAGCAGACAAGTAAGATCAGGAAATAACCTCACACCCACCCTAAAAATTAATTGCTTTTAAAATAAAAATACATATTTAGTTTTAATGTAGGCATTACAGTATTTTCTTTACTTTTGAACATTCCTTACTTTCATAAGGACCTTCGTGTAGCTTTATGATACACTTATATTCTCAATTAAAATAGGGCAACAAAACAGCCCATGCAGAGCAGACCCCACAATATAATACAGCTGCACAGCTCTTGGCATTGAAGCAGTATGGAATTCTGGTAACCGAGATTATATATGTCAGTGCTGCAGCTTGAACTAAGCTGGAAGTTAAGGACAAAAATGTTAACAGAAAGAGTAAAGCAGCCCAGTATGGTATAGAAGATGATTAGAGAACAATCATTCTCTTACCCAAAGTGATTCACAACTGTGATCATTACAATATTGATATATTATCAATTTTTCATAATTATAACATTTCTGAGACGTGATATATGTACAAGCATACTTAAAAAAATCAGTGAGATAATGTTATAAGCAAGCAATACGGTTTCCTCACTCTCTTTTACAACCCAGGATTGAAAACAGCAAGATGACCCTGACATTTGAATGCACTGCACATTACCTTTCTACCGAGTTGGTTTTATTAAAATGTGATCTATGTAAAAGACTGGAAAGCCCCAATAATTAATAAAAAGTAGACCAATTCCTATAAGAAGAGTCCTTTGTAATCTACTCCCCTTCTCACTTCAGAGCTGTTTTCAGATAAGAGCTGAGTGGAAATTCTGCATTGCAGCATGACCTTGATGCCTGTAGATCCAAGCCTTAGAGTACCAGATCAAATTTGTCTTAATTGACAAAGATCCTTCACCAGAAATGCCCTCTGCCCGTATCCCAGTTCAGAATGTTCGATTGCACAACCAAAGGAAGCATTTTGTTAAACACTAGGCAACCAAAATTTGTATTGGTTTCAGTTTCTAAATTTGAAATCATAACTGAGGTAGAGTTCTCTGTAATAACATGTGTTGATAACCACGTCAAAGCCTCAATATGAAAAAGAAGTGCTTGCTTTTTTTTGGTTAAACTATGAAAGCATGCGTGCATCCACTGTGGCTTTAACTTCTTAATGAGAATTTGACCACCAGCTCAGACTTTTTTGATACATAGTGCAGTCCTCCCTTAGATTGGATTTTCACTATCATGGATGTCTGTCACATAAAACGTTAGTTAGGCATCAGCATATATAGATATTAATGATTAATCTGTTGGAGAAACAAGAATGTAACAATGAACAGTTTTATTGGGTATAGCATACGGTATTACAAATCATGACTGTAAAGGATTGCAAGGAAGCCGTCCAGGCTAGACCCTGTTCCATGGCAGGATCAGGCACTGTTATTAGTACAGATACTACCCTACTTGCATACTTTGCATTGAATGATTGCTTTGATGTAGATATATAATTTTTGATAGCTGATATATCAAATAGCTAGCAAATACGCCATTGCAGGTGTCATGTAAACTGTGAGGTCAATAGTGTAGGGGGGGAGTGAATGCCATGAGCTACACGATGCCTCTTGCTGACAAACAGTTGTCTCTTCAATGCAAAAAGACTCATCCTAGTGTAATTCCCCTATAGCCATGTTGTTCAGCAGGTCAGGTGTATTTACTTTAACAATCTTGTCAAGACAGCCTGGATTCTCTGATAGGTGGTGGAAGCTTATGAAAAATATTTTTATACCTAAACTATATGGATAAGGTCTTGAAAACCCTTACTTGGGTGAACAGCTCTTATTTATGTGGGAGACCATTCAAATCCGTTCCTCTATTAATTGCGTAAATTGATTTAGTATATAGCTTATAGAGAAGTTCTGTTTTGCTTTAAGCTATTTCCTGGTTTTACAATACCAGAGCAGAATTGCAAAATTAGAAGATAATGGCAAAACCTGCTGGTTGTAAAGTCCCAACTATAGCTCCCGGAGAAAGTCAAGGAACATTTTGACAAAGCACAGAAGTTGACTGAGGAAAATAAAGCAAAATGGTAAAGCACAATAGGGTATTGAGACTAAATTCACATAAACACCTCACCCTGAGGTCTTATATTGTCAGCAAACTACGGATCAGAGTAGTGCACACTAAAATGTCAGCTGTGTTTTATTATTTTGTTTTCCATCCCTTCATGTTATTTAAAACATACATCATGATGGCATTCTAATGCAACTGTATATTATAAAAATAACTTCTTAAAACAGTCTAGCTTCTACCATCACTTGCTGAAGAGACCTTACTGTGGAAAGAGAAAAGAAACTTATACTGAAAAATATTAAAATATACTCCTTTTTCCAGGGAGCAGCAGGAGCAGGGGGGAAGGGGCTGGGAGCCGAGGGTGATCCTGGCCGGGCAGTGTCCTCACCCACTGCAGCACAGTTCTGCGGAGGGTCAGGTGGACAAAGCAAGCCACATGTTGGAAACAGGTCCACTGATAGCCCCAGGCACAGCCAGGGATGAATCAAGTCCAGGGACCGTCCAGGAAGCCCCAGGACCACCAACCATGGGCTGTAGGAGGCAGGTCTAAAAATAAGCGCAACAATCACCTTAACCGAGAGACAGGCCAACAACCCAGGCCTGGGCTTAAATGGAGGTTCTGGACCCATGGGCAGAGGGTGTGGGTGGAGGGTCCTTGCCTATTAGGTGCCCTCGGGCATCAGTCTGAGCATCAGCTAAGGAAACAGTCATGGGCGGCATGATGGTGAGGGCCTGCAGGTTCAGCCGTTGCTCAGCAAAATGGCTTTTATTAAAATATTGGTCTAGATTAAATGTGACACTGTTTCTAATTCTGTGTGCCAAATTCATGTGGGAGATCCTAGATCAGCCAACCCATTGTGTGTGGCAGGTGGGATCTCTGAAAAGAGCCGTTGTGCTGAATGGTGAAAGCGGGAGTACCAACCCTGCAGTGGAGGTCTAGAAGTTTACTTGTCCTAGGAATGGGAGAACCCTGAGACCAAGTGCTGGGATGGAGCAGGTCTAATAACGATATTGGTTGAAAACCATTTGTAGAGAAGTCTGATGCCTATATTGTTCAACATCTGCACCCTGAGTGACCTGCATTATGCAGCACAGGCATTTGCACGATAGAAAAGCAACTCACAGCTAGTTCTTGTGCAACCTTCTTAAAGGTACATCCTTTCCTTGATTATGTTGGCTTTGGAGGTATTAATCTCAATTTACATGAGCGTAAAGACAGAGGAGATTTAAGTCCTTAAATTTAATTTTCAGTTGTCTTAAAATTACTTATGAGGAATTCCTGTTCCAACCTAAGTAAGCCCAATGACCCCAGGTTGTACAAATGCATGTAAGTAAATATGCAGAGGACAGCGAAAGTTTCTCTGCCACCATAATAACTATGCAGAACAGGATTTAAACTTTTCATCAGATCCAGTGACACTCCAACTCCTGTTAACATGGTGACCATAACATTAACGTAGAACCAATCTCTACCGCATATGTTCTGTTCTGTGAAGTTGCCAAATACAAAATATTTACCTTTTTCCAACTGCCAGTATTTTGCTACTAAACATGATTTAAAAAAAATTCTCATTAACATGAATATATTTTGGTTTTGTCCACTACGGATTCATGGGCAAACGTCATGGTTATTTGACTAATGCATGTATATGCACACCGATGTAAATGCATACTAACTACATTATAAAAGCACAGAGATGCTGTTTTTCTTACGCAAAGGTTTCTGGGTTGTTTATAACCCAGAAATGCCTTGCTCTTATCATTTTTATAAGGTGAAGTATAAATTGTACCTCTTGTGCTGTCGTTTCGCATCTCAGGCTTTTCCCTTACATTATCACGTTTGTTGTGGCTCTTCACCTGCATTTTTGAAGATATTATGAGCAGCGCAGTGAGAGGAACGTTATATAAATGATTCAGGTGACACTTTGCACTAACTACATGTCACGTTTTTTCTAAGCTAGCTTTTGCATAGAAGATTCTCAAAGAAATGCTGATTCCTTAAACCATCACTTTTATCCTACTATAAAAAAGAAAAGGGGTTTTCACAAATGAAGAAAAACTGCAGCTTTATCCTGAAAGCCGTATCAGTCTTGATGACTAGTCTGTAGCATTTACTGAATATGGCTGCATCTAATTTCTACTGAATGGTCTTCTGAATCATTGAAGAAATCTACCAATATTCTTGGTTCTTACTCGTGGCATCAATCCAAAACAATAATTAAAAGCCAAACACAGAACTAGTATGTGCATAGAACTACCTTTTTTTTTTTTTTAGGTACGATCTATTCAAAATACTCTTACTGGCACAGCACAGCTAGGGCAAGTAGTTGAGCATCTCTCTCGTCTGTGCTTTTCTAAGTCTTTTTCTGTACCTATGGAAAGGATTCCTCCAACATGTCTGTCTACGTTCCTCCTTTCAGATCAATGAGAATGAGGTGCTTAAATACCTTTTAATTAAAGTACTATCACTGGGAAAACAAATTTGAAAGCAAATAGAAATTAAAGGAAATTACAACAAATGAGAATGACACTTCAAACATGAATATTTAAATAAAAGTCTAGGTTCAGCTTAGATACAACATCACATAAAGCTAAATATATTTTTAACACTTCCGTCAGTGAATTCTGGTAGGAAAGAATGCAATTACTGAGTGAAACATTAGATGCTACATTAATAAATACATTACCCTGTTATTGAATACCAAGCCAAGTCTTGATTATCCTACAGAGATCACTGGGATTCCCTTTGGTTCATTCTGGATTGAGTTTATGGGCAAGATTTGGGTCATCCAATTTGCTGAGACCTATGGATACTTTTCGGTGTTACAGTCTGCTGTAGCCCTGTGATTACTATGTAGAGGAGTTACTCACAGATGACCAGCTCCTTCCTTCTCGATGTTAATGAAGAAACACCTATCAATTCCAACATAAACAGGCATTTAAGAGCCAAAGCAATGACTTTGTTTTGTTAGCACAGGCCAGACAAATGAAGGATTACCTCTTAAAGGGATAGACATGGCATAAAAGCACCAACAATATTTCTATACAAGTATATAAATAAAAGCGCCAAGGAAAAAAACACTAGATGTAGTTTAAAACACCAGAAATTTTATTTTCACATTAAAAACAACTAACACCTAAATGAGTTTGCCGGTTCAAAACTCCTTATCAAATATGCACGCATTCATACATATTTTGGAGCCAGATTCCTCAGTAAGACACATTATAAGAACTTTCATTCAAAATGGACTGCAGAGTAAAGCTGAAACATTTGTTCACTCTGAGCAAAGTAAGGATAGCACTATAACATAATAAAGAGAATAAATTAATATTTGATCCAACTTTGACACATTTAATAAATAGTTTCCAGCCAGATGAAGCCACTGTTGCAATAAGGCAGCTGCAGAACACAAAAGGAGAAGGAGAAAGGACAGACAGAAATGTCTGTTTGCAATAGAAAATCAAAATGCAGTGTCCATTCTGATGAAGTACCTCAATTATAGGCTGCTTCAGCAGCTGCTGAAGGTATGGGAATGCTTTTGGTAATTTCAGCACATTCAGAAAGAGCTCTTATTTTCTTATATTCATCTGTCCATCCAACGAGGCAACACTTATTACAGGAAGATACTCTGAAACATCTGCTTGACCCTACAAGACTGTCAACGTTTGTCAATTATTGGCCATTTTTGACAATTCCTCTCCCATTGCTGGGTCTTGAACTTCTGTCTGATCTTTTTCCTGTTGAAGTAGCCATTCTACCAAAAGGTCTCAAGGAATGTGGTGTAAATGGTGACTTTATAACCCAAAATATGAGAACATACTCTCCAAAAATCATAATTAATCAAAGTAACATGTTTAGCTTTTATTGTGGCTCTCGTTATATTTATATCTAACTACATTCAGACTTCAATACGATAGGAAGAGAAACAGTTCTTTCTGAATTTACCAGGAGCTTTTCAGCGTGAGTGAAGATTCCTAACAAAAAATAACATTATGCAAGATATTTGGGGAATCTAGTGGGAGTTTTTCATATATATGAGGTGTTTTTTCTTTTTCAGTATCATAACAAATGCGTGCAACAGATTCTCAGAATGAAATGACCTGAGATCCAGCAAAATAAATAAAATTTCTTTAGAAAAACATGTGGACCTGAATAGCAGAAATTTCTCCTTCCCTGACAGCTCTTCCCCTTTTATCACTCCAGTCTAGAATATCATTTTTAGAAGCAATGAAATTAAACTGGACAGAAGTTTAGACTGTGAAAAGTTATAAATAATTTGAACCAATCTAGGAGCTTGCATGCACATAATTTTTGTCACACTTCCATCCCCCAAAATAAAATTAGACTAGCTGCTCTGTATTAAAGCAGTTCACCAGTTGAGGAAGTTGCCTTTAAGTAATATGGAGGCCATTCACGAGAACCCCTCTGGCTTCTGTAGTGTCAAGAAAGGATGTCTTTTTGATGCCTGATCTTCTGAGTGACAGTCTATGTTCTCCTTGCTTCTCAGGATACCTGCTTGATGATATTTTAGACCCTAACTCCCCCATCCTCCCCTTCCTAGCTCCCAGTGATTTTTAGGGCTGTTTTGTACAGTGACATGAGAATTTTAGATTAGATATTAGGAGAAATTTCTTTACAGAGGGAGTGGTCAAGCATTGGAACAGGCTGCCCAGGGAGGTGGTGGAGTCACCATCACCAGACCGGTACACAGCTTTACACTTCTTCCCCAGCACTCATCCTGCCTCAGGGAGACTCATGCTGGATTGAGGGGACATGGGAAGGCAGGAAGGATTGGATTTCTGATGTGGCTTTGGGGTCCTCGATTTAGCAAGGATTATCTGAATGCTTCATGTATTTGTCCTCTTAATACTGCACTGTAGCAAAGGGAAAAGTCTACACTTCTGAGTTCCAAGCTCATGTCTCACCCTCTGGGCCACTATCCATTGCACATTTGACCGAGGGCCAGACATCACCTACCATGATTTTATGCCTATTGTGATAGGCACATCATATTATTGCCCCATCCCTGGAAGTGTTCAAGACCAGGTTGGATGGGGCTTTCAGCAACCTGGCCTAGTGGAAGTTATCCCTGCCCATGGCAGGCGGGTTGGAACTAGATGATCTTTAAGGTCCTGTCCAACCCAAACCATTCTATGATTCTATGGATGCTACCAATGTCTTTGGAGTAGCAGGAAAGAGCATACCTACTGTGCTGGAAAGGATAGTAAGCCTGTGCTTCCAGCCTGCTACCTTGTGGTACTGGTGAACTGTTCATCGTGACATGACTTCAGTCCTAAATTTTGATTCTAAAAACCCTCCAGGGAATAGTTCCTCATCAGCTCCTTAGTTCCTGCCTCTCCTGAAGAGCCTCTTTCCCAAGCTGAATCTACCAGATAGCAGCGCAAGCCTGGGAACATGCTGACCTTTTTTGCTTTGACCAATATTCCTTTTAAACCTATCTATCTTCTATGTCTACACAGTCATACCTTTTAGTAATTGAAGGCAAAGTCTGTCTTGGCTTGGGACTAAGCAATTCAAATCTGCGCCCAAGCCTTACAGCTGATTGTGGGTCGAACTGTCTAAATGGCAGCTGATAGAACACGCTGTCGTGTGTAAAAAGTGCCCCTACAGAATGTGCTGTCAGGTCTCTTTAACTGTCCTGTAAAAAAGGAAAGAGATTAAACATATGCCAGCTATTTTTATAAGATGCATCCTTAGAAAAGAATGAGGGTTCGCTGATATTACTGCAGAGCACGTATTCAACCCGTGTGGGTTTGTTATTTACAAGTATTTTCACTGCCACCTGCTCTTGGGCTTCGGGAAGGAGGTAGAGGAGGAGCTGAGAGGGAATATACCCAGGAGGACATGCTGTTTGCGAGCCCTCTTTGTCTCTGAAAAATGGATCAAATACTTTGCCTGCTAAGTTTCTCTCAAGCAATGAATTACAATGAATAAAAAACGTAATTCATCCTTCCTGTGCCTCCTCTTTCCTCCACCTCCTTCTCTGGACACTCGGGAAAGGCATTTTGTGTACTGAAGCTAACTGTGGTCTTGAGTTCTGGCCCAGTAGTTTCGGAAAGCTAAAGCCAGACTTTATGTTCGGGCGCAATTTGTAGGCATATCAAAGACTTTTGTGTGAAAGCACACTTTAAGGATTTGTCCTTGAACTGTTCACTGAGAGTAGACTGAAATCCCAGTCTGTTGATCCTAGCGTGTGGGGACTACACTATGGAAATAATATAGATTCGGAAAATTGCGTATGTTGTCCCATGGGGTAAATCGGCTCTGCCAGCCACTTCGCATCCTTTCCGTGCCTCCGGTGGCCAAGTCCACGTTCTGCACATGGTAAAGCAGAAGCTCTGAAGATTTCAGTGGCAGAGCTTGCCCACCCGCTCTGCATCTCCAGTGGAGGAGGAAGGGTCACAGGGAGTGCTTGCGTTGCAGTGCCGACTGCACGTTCCAGCCCTGTAAGAGGAAGAGCAGACTAGCTGATGGCTAAGCCTTTGTTTTATGCGTTAGGCACCAAGTATGTCACAAGAAATGCAGACAGGTGAACTGATGGGTTTGATCGTCTTACAGTGGACCCAATTCACAATAAAATACTTCTCCTTTGGCAAGGAGATTTAAAGAATGAAATCCACGTCCAGACCTACAAAATGTGTCAATAGCACCCACTTTGCAACGTTCGTTTCTATAGTTTTCATTAATTGACTTGGCTTTTGACAGGACGGAAAAAGATGGAATTAAGGCACATTACTGCAGTGTGTGCTTCTCTGTGCACCAATTTATACAAATTGAGAAGTGACAGGTCCTTCAATAACTTTTGCAGTTTTCATTTATGAACGCTTTCCTTCCCACCCTGCCCTGCCCCCCAAAATCAAAGGAGTGTAACTAGATTGCTGCTACCTAAGTCTTTATATTTTATTGGAAGTATTTCTTAGAAGTTCTTATAAGATTTAGATGCCAAATACCACAGAACATCATGCACCTAGGTAATGAAAATCAAAGGGCCTTTGGTCACATTTTACTGTGTGCTTCATTATTTAATACTCCAATTCCAGAAAGAAATATACTGTTTTGCAATATCCATCATTTTTTCCTCCTCTAGAGTCCTCTACCTCAATATAAACAAGAATTGCAAGATATGTTTTCAACAGCTGGAGTATTTTTTACACCATTTAAAAAAATAAAACCCAAAACAAACACAAACAAAAAACCAACCCAACCCTATATAATACAAAATTTGTACATTTCCCCCCAATTTAAATAATGATTATTTTAAACACTCCAGTGATAAGGGTATAATAAAGACATTTCCTATAGCCCAACAATGGTGCATACGAAAAAGCTCTATGGGGAGAATTCTTGCAGCCCACACTACCCTTAGGCAGCCCCTCTGCTGCCCCACACTACCTGAAGCTCTCAGCTTTGTCCTTCTCCTAACTCTAAATCTAATCCTAACAAAACCCTTTGGCCTTGACTAAGCCTTAGCTCAAGACAGCCAGTCATGACCTACATGACCAGCCCTTGGGGGAGAAATCTTTCTGCCATCTAAACCATCCTTTGGCAGCCCCTTTGCAGCCTAACTCCAACTGCATCTCTAGGCTATCGCTCCCTCCCAGCCACAACACTAACCCTAGCTCTGCCCCTTGACAGAAGCTTGCCCAAAGTCCACAGTTAGGGCACAAAGAAGTCCTCAACGAGGAAATCTTGCAGCTTTCTCTCTCTTCCAGCAGCCCCCGGCAGCCACGTGCCACCTGGAGTTGTAGGCTTAGTCTGTCTCCTAGATAGCCTTGCCCCAAGACCCGTAGCAATGACAAGCACAAACAAGTCTCCGGAGACTTCCTACGATAGCCTAAGCTATCCTTTGACAGCCTCTTTGCAGCCCCACACTACCTGGAGCTTTTGGCGTTGTTTTTATCCAATCATTTACTCAAAACTGAACTCTAGGCTTTGTCCAGGCTTTAGCCGAAGACCAACATCATGGTCTACATGAACAAGCTCTCCAAGGAGCATTGTTTTTGCAGTCCACACCATCCTTTGGCACCCCTTTGTATTTGGACTTGTAGCCTTGCTCTCTCTCCCAACCTTAACCCTGACTCTGGGCCTTGGCAGAGTGTTGCCTGAGCTACGCAGCCATGGACCACGGGAAACAAGCTCTAAAAGGAGAAGGAGTGATGTTCGTAGAAGCAGTGGTCTTTGTTTCCATGAACAATATATTTAATTTAATGGTACAGTTGACAGTGCTATAAGTTATAACTGCATATTTTTAACATCTAGAAAATTACCCTGGAAGAATATTTTAGAGTTTCTTTGGGGTGGTCTTAAATTACAGGAGCTGCTTTGCCTTGGGGATGCTAATACTTCATGCTTGTATTAAAACATGGATAAGGTGAAATAGTATTTCAGAACTAAAATCATATTTAATTTATATTAAATTTAGCACTTGGTGGAAAATGTTAATTATTCTCCTTTTATGTGCTGTTACTTTATAGCATATTAATGTACCAGAAGTACATCCAGAGCCTACAACTGAAATTTAAGTTTGTACAAATACAGAAATACATTAAAGAATTTGCGCTATGAAATATCTGCAGAAAAGAATTCCCATTATCCTTATTTTACTGATGGGGAAAGTAAGCAAAAATATCAAATTTTAGTGCTAAAAAAGGATGTAGGTGTCTAAGTAGGACCTGAAGCAGATTTTAGGTAGGTTGGAGTTACTGTCCTGCAGTACCCAGTCCACCTGGATGTCTAACCTAGAAGCATTTCGATACTATTGTTGCAGCTACTTGTGACCTTAAAATATCCTTAACACCTAAAAATGCTGCTTTCAGACACACACAGAAAAGCAATATTTTTGAGTCCTGTGGTATCGGATGATCATTGCATTCTTTATGTCAAGTCACACAAAGTAGACGTTTTCTGCATAGATCCCTTATGAAGAAAGAGTCTTGAAGTTCCCGCCTCTTTATTCATTAAGCACTAACAAGATTGGGCTTGACAGAAAATTGGGTGGCACCACTTTTTTTCCTTTTTTTTTTGGCAAGGCAATAACATTGGTAGAAAGGGAATTGAGTTTCTAGACCCTACTCCAAGGACTGTTTATGTACTTTATCCTATAGGTAATAACATAGGATTGAATTGATTGCATCTTCTACACATTGCAATGCTATACATTTTTCAAATCTGGTTCCAAGGCTAACTGTTGTTACTGAAAGTTACTTTTTCAAAGCTGATTTAAATACAAAAATCTGAGGTTGAGCTGACAACACTTGATTGCTTTCAGAAATAATTTTTTTTTGCAGAAGCTATTGCATGTTTTCCTGTAATTATTGTCAGCAGAAAATGCCACAGATGTCTCTCTGTTACAACTTTCTCTGAGAAAGAATTGTTGAAGGAGCACAGTTCAGGTCAAAGGTTGACACAGATTCAAAAGACTTTTAGCAAAGTTAGAGACTTGAGACTACAAAAATATATTCCTGAGAAGGGTTTCTTCTTTCTACATATGTGTAGGAGACAGTAGGCAAGTTTTTTGCAGCAGACATCAAGGAAAACAAGGAGATGAGAGTCTTCTGCTGTTCTCTTTTCCACTATCAAGATACCTTTGTTATAAAAAGTATTACTCCCTCAGCTCTACTTCTTTTTTTTTTTTTTCTTCCTTTTCTTTGTTTTTTAATCTAAAGGCTGAGGTATCTAATAAAATATATACATATTTGTCTGGATTAAATTATCAGTGCTCTTATCCCCTTGTTTGCTGATGCTTTTGTTGATGCCCTTGTGCTTAGCATCAGACCCATCCAAACCCCAGCTATCTGCCTGGATCTCAGTTCTGCTTTTAAGTTTCTGGGAAGTCTTGGTTATTCTTACACTAAGTAGAAAAAGCAGAAAACAGGGTCTTGAAAGCCCAATGTACTTGTTGTTTTGGAAAAAATGCCCATAGCTTGAAACAAGATAATTCTTTGCTTGAAAGAAATATTTTGATACAGAAATTGTTAAAGTTCACGTTTACGAATAAAACTAAACTCTCATCATCCCAAGTTGTTTAGTTACAATCAAAATTTTCCCGTTAGGTGAGGAACATGTTTCACTTAAGCAGCTCTCAAATTTCCTGAAGCCATGGTCCCGGCAAGGAATATGCCCCATTTGCCAACACCAGGGACCTGTCTTTAGGACAAAGACATTGCTGCTGGTGCGCACACGTGCAGCCTTTCCAACCGGGGAGAAATAAAAACAGAAGCTACTAAACTTTGTAAGGATCGCTCAGCCCAAATTACTGATAAAATACCAAATCATTACGCAGGTCAGAACTGTACTGGGTGTTTCCCCTTAGGTTTATCTCTTTTTCTGGGGAAGGGAGGCTGTGGTGACAAGACCAGCAAGTGGGGCAGAAGAGAAGATTAATAATGCGTCTGCATACATGAAAGGGAAAAGGAGGCAATATTAGAAAAAGAAGGCCATTCATTAAGAAGTCAAGAATGAATAGGAAAAGGACTGGTCACTTCCAAATGAACATGTGGTATTTTAAGTGAATAACGATACACTTTGATTAGGTGTTGTCTTTTGATTAGTTTAAGTGGTTGCTGGATATACTGGCTTTTTAAAAAAATAAGTCTTTATTGTCTACTTTTTTTAATGTACCTTGCATTAACAGACTTAAATACCGAGCTCAGAGATACTGGTTCAACTTGAGGGTGAGGGAGCAATAAGTCAGGTGTGGGAATTTGATTACAATTGCCCAAACATTTTGTATAGGTTCAGTTCACAGCTTCCCTCAAGGTCATGTTCAAAGCCTTGTAGAAATTGGCAATAGAGGACAGGTCTCCAGAGATGTTTCAGCACCTAATCCTACAGGAATATGATGAGAATGTTGGTGCCTATTATGTAAGTTTATGTATTGAGCTCTAAGTCACTCAGAAATGCTTTTAACATAGGAAGACATTCTTTGTATACCAAGCGCCAGTTTTACAAAATTTCTCATCAGCCTGAATGGAAAAAAATAGGATATTCAGTAAATATGACTATCTGGCCATCTACATACATTTTTTCCCCCTCTAAGTGATAGAAAAATATTATTTACTATGCTGTTTGTAAAATGCAAGAGCTAACATGCCAGAAGCTAAAGAAATTCATCAAAACAATTTTGGGGTGGGAAAATTTCAGGGGAAACTGCAACTTTGCATTGAAAAAGAACCCTTTTTCACCCACAAAAAAAATGTACTGAAAATTTTCAACAACAAATGATTTGTTCAACAACAGTTTTATCAGAAAATGCATGCCTTATGAAATATTTTTTCTTCCTTTCTCTGTTAGAGTCAAATGCTACTATTCAATTTTCAGTTTATAAAATCTCAGAGAAAATTTTGTATCATACTTACTTTGTTTTGTTAGACAAAAAGTGTTAGTTTACATTTGCACAATTTACTTACACTGCTTTCAGAATGATGCAGGAGGAGGGAGATCATCTGTGTGTTGATGACAAAGTAGCATAGAGAATAGTTATAGATGCAAAAATTTAGAGCTGTGTAAATGAACCAGAATTTGGATTGTTATACAAACTGTTAATGTATGCTTTCTCTTAGCATAGATAACCATTAATTGTTATTATTCATGCAAGTTCAAAAGTCCACAATAGAGTTGGTATACAATGCCAGCTGTGTGGGGTTTTTTCCCCATTTGTCCCTAACAGACAATACATCACATCTGTTAAGCCAATCTTGATCATGATATTATCAAAAACATATGAAAATGCTTTGAAATATATTATTTTAGAACTAAAATGGCACAGGAGATTGAAGGATGCTTATGTGAAACAAGAATATTACATCTGGGCTTCTTCATAAAATGTACATTTGAGATATATTCAGAGCTTCTGAGAAAGAGGATTAAGAAAGCAAGCCAAGCTAACTGGCCTTTTCTGATACAATTGGATGCACGATATATTTAAGACAGAGATACTAACTCTGATATGCTAATACTTTATAAAACCAATTTCTATTCCCATTTCTGCCACCACTACCCCCCAAAAAAAAGGAAATAATTCTGAGCTTCTGTCTCTGCCTGTTCATCCTCTCTGCCCAGCTGCCGGTAATGCAACTAACCCTCATGGCAGCATTGGGCTGCGATTTCACATCAACAGTTCTAGTCCATCTTCTTCAAGTCAGTTTACTGTTGATTTGTTATTATTCCATATCTCATGTGTGAGATGCGTATCAGGATACCACTGCTATTTTTCTGGCTTCCTTCATTTTACTGGTGCTATGGTATCTGCATTTTTTCCTAAGCATCATGAGGAGTCAGGATTAAATCGCACATTATAAAGAAAAATCACAGGAAAAGCTGCAAATAAACTTTAAAGCACTCAAAAACTGATGCTGCTTAATATTCCTCATGGAAAGACCAGCTCCTCTGCCAGGAAGGATGCCTAATCTTAAACCCGGTTTCAGAAGCCATCTTTAGCTAAGAAGGTGCTCTCAAACCCTTGTGTAGTACAACCAGCATTCCTTCATGACTGAAAAGTATAACATCAATTCCTATGAAAATAAAGAGGCAATTTACAAAAATATTAACCCGAGATTTGCAGCATTTCCAGATCAGAAGAGCTTTAGAATACCTGGATGAACCTCAGACACACAATTCTGTGTTTCTGCATCGCTGCACTTCTTGAGTCAATCCACTTTAGCAGAGGCATTTACAAAGCAATAGTCTGCTGTTAGGGGTAATCTGGTCCAGAGGATGGCCCCAGTCTTGTGAGTGTCCAAATCCCCTAAACCACCGTCTCCCTCTGTAGGAGCTACACCCATCCTACAGGACCAAATTCCTACTTACAGATAAGCAACAAGACATTTAAAGGCTCGGGATACAGTGAAATCTACTTAATCAATTAAGATTTAAATCTAAGCAGTTACCAAGACTCCGAAACTGTCAGAAAATTGCAAATTAGGTTTTAAAAAAATAGTTAAAAATCAATCATCATGTAGTGGACCTGACAGAAGCTACTTATGTTAGCTTTTTTCTGATTTACAACAGATGTATAAACCATTCTCGTCATTACAAAGAAGTTCATCTTATTCTATTAAATGTTAAGTGCATTGTTAAAATTTATGTCAAAATATGCTGTAGTGTTCTATCTTTGAAACACAAGCCAAATTTACTCTGATTTAAGCTAATGCAAATGCCTGAAAATCCATTGACTGCAATAAGCATAGGACTTGGCTTTGGACATTCCCTCAGTATTGATTACAGTTTGCATTGGTTTATTTTTTCCATTTATTTTAATTATTACTATTTGCTGCAGATGTTCACTTAGAAGTCCCAGAGAGTAAAATTATTTGGTTATTACAGACTTCCTTCTGAGTGTTATCCTAACAGTGTGTGTTAACTTTTACCCATTAGTGAGACACTTGGTCTACTAAAATGGCATGGGGAGCTTGGATTCTCCTGTGTCGTTTCCCAAGTGCTGCAGAGCCCCCGTCATTTTTGCTCAGTTTGTGATCTGTTTCATTACATCTTACCAGAGATTCATGTATCACTCCAACTTTTATTAGTAACCTACTGATGATCAGGAAAAGAAAAAGAAAAACCAACAATACCATACCTGACACAAAGGGCTAAGTCTGCAAAGGAACCTGACCTTAATTATTATGACCACCCCCACCTTGGTCTTCCTCCCACCCAAGTTCTTCTCATGGCTTATTTAAGCTCAGGCCTTTGAACTGTGTTGAAGGTACACCTATACCTGGCCTTGTCCTTCACTGTCCTGACTTGCTGACTGGTTTTCCTGGATGAACCTCAACCCTATGTTGTAGTCCTGTCTGCAGCCCTGCCGCCTGCTGCCCTCGACTGGCATCCCTGGGTGGACACTGGATTTATTTCAATAACTCACCATGTCAATAGACCCTAAGAGTAACCCAGCTGTGTCCCCTGATATTTTGGGACTGTATCCTGGTTGCTGGAGTGACTGCCCTGCCTGTGTCACCCTTGGCTCCCAGCTCATCCTCTCTCTGAGAGCATTGCTCTTGCTGACACTGGGTATCTTCCCACTTAGCAAAACTTTTAGCTCCGAGCCAGGAACTGGGTGCTTAAGGACAGCATTTATAGAAAGCAGCACGCTCGGTTAGAAGCTATCCCATGCAGACCGTAGGGAATGATTAGGAAAAGAGACACAAAACCCAGATAGGGCTTCCTGTAGTTCAGCATTAGCTCTCCTAGAGCTTGTGCTATAGGAAAAAGCATACGGGAACACATCAGAGATTGATCTAAGCCCATCATTTTGTCTCTCTCAATGATAAGTAGTAGATGTTCAGAAAAGCATACAAGAAACGGCACATATCAAAAGGTTTCTTGTCTTGTATACGCTTCTGGAGGTATATAGACACAGGGACGTCTGAGGCAAGGTGACATCAAGTTGCTGTGTTGAATAGCCCCCAGTGGTCATACCCTCTGTGATCCTTTTAATCCATTTAGATGTTTGACCTCTACAGTAACCCGCAGTAATGAGTTCCACTGTTAAGTTATCTGTTGTGTGGGAAAGTGCATCCTTCCATCAGCAGCCTGCTGCTCGGATGCTTTCTACTTGCACCAGCGGATCAGAAACCAAATCTCAAGCAAAAACAGAAGAAAACCTGAGACAAAGCAGATCAAGAGGAGCAACAAGCATGGGTGACGATTCCCAAGCTTTAAAATAGACAAACAGCATTACGTGTGTCCTCCTGCGCTTTTTACGATTGATATAACCAGGCCACATGCTCCAGAAAACATGCTGCATGCGGCTCCAGAGCATAAATAAGCCAAAGCTCCGAGGAAGAGTGGGCCAAAGCGACTTGTTTTTTTTTCTTTCCAGCAGAATCCAAGTGACAGAGTTCAAATCTGGATGTGCTTTATTTGCGCGCGAGGTAAACACACAAGCCAGTAAGGGTTCCTGGGGTGAAGTCGGCATAAATGCAAGGCATGCCTTCCCACGGAGCACGCTTTTTTGTAAGAGCAGTAAAACAACAAACAGAGCTGAAAAAATAACAAGAAATAAAATACTTTGTGTTCCAATCTATTGTGAATGTTTATCTAGTAAATGTATCGTTCAAGTGCCCGAACCATCCAGATTGATTCAATTTTTTTTAAAAAATCCTCTGTGCAGACCGTCTTCCAGGGAAGGCAGATTTTATTATAATGCATGACACGTCGCTTTGCTGGCTGCACAGCAGAGCTTTCAAATGGGGCTTTGAAGGCCTGGCTTTAATGGGAGGAATAGCCCACTTTCCTTGCCCGCGCGGCAGAGCTCGCGTCACGAAACAAACAGGAGCTCCTGTCCTTCACGCAAGGCTTTATTATTTATTTCTTTGGAAGTCTAGTCACTCTGGAAAACATTAGCTCTTTAAAAAAAAAAAAAATTTAAAAATTCCCTCTTCAGCCATTTTCACTTTTGTTCACAATCAACACATCACAGGCTCTTTTATACCTTAAAAGAGCGGCTGGTGGCATTTCTGCCATCGCTGGCTGTCAGTCCATGCTCGCCTTTTGGCACACGCTTGCAGTTTTACTCTGAAGTGAGACAGATGAGTTAAAATTGCTATCAAACAGAAATGAACCATTCTGAACTATTTTGGTAAGCAGGTTGTTTAGTGAAGTCGTCCCAAGGGCGCAAACAATTTTTTTTTTTTTAATCTAAAATATACCAGTATTCCCTCTAGTCTGAAGAACAGTCTCACTGATACTAAATGTCATTTAGCGTGTGGGTAATGGAAGTAGTCAACACATATTCGAGGTTTAACTATTTTCCTTTTAGTTTGGCAATGTACCTTTAACTATTATCTGGTTAACCAGACTTGAAAAACCAGACTATTGTCAAAAGATGCTTTACTAAATTCAATTTAGTACAAATGATTATAACAGTATTTGAAAAAATACTTCTTACCACTTACACCAAAATTGTTTGGTTAAATGATTAAATTGAAATTACATTTGCCTCTATTTTCTATACACTTAAAAACTTCACTGTTTTCCCTTACAAAAGGGAAAATACAGTCTTCATAATAACCCTGTGAATTGCTTACTCAGAGTGCTCATGTTTTATATGTTCTGCATTTTTGTGGGCTGAATTTCTGCTTTAGCTCTGTGTTACTACAATGTTCAGTACAGTCAGGTCTGCCATGGATCTTTTAGATTATTTCAAGTCTGCAAGGAATAAGAATGTCTCAAATTAATGTTCTGCTGGTATTTAACCTTAAAGGCTACATTTCTGAGAAAACACCAGTATCCTCCCTTAATACGTGCTGTTGTTTTTAGTGGCATAACAAAGCAACCAAAGATAAAACAACAGACAAAATCTGCAGTTTTTGTATCCGACTTCTCCTCCTCAGCTCTGATTTCACCCACGCAAGTCTACCATCAGCATTATTTTTTCCTTTAATGAGCCCAAACTGTACTCAGTGTTTTCCTAGACTTGCAAAAAAAAAAAAAAAGCATATTGTTGATTTACTACATATTATTACTTATTTAAATTTTTATGTAGCTAAAAAAATAGCCATGAAAACTTGTCATGTCTGGTTACATTGGTTTTGCAAAATTCTACTTGCTACTTTCTTCAGGGGCCAGTAATGTTTTCTGATAAGAAAACAAAAACATCTTAATATATTTCATTACCATAATGTCCAGATCCAAAGGTAGGCCAGATTGATTTTCATTTATTAATTTCTTTACTAGATTAAAAGACAAGCTACAGGCTCCTGATTTCTTTGACCAACCTCAGCAGATTCACACATTAATATAGTAATTAATGAGATTAAATGTTTGCAGGTACCACTCTCCCAGTAGCAAAAAAAGCTGCAGGGGCTATTTGCCTGGCAGGCTGTCGAGCATCTCATGCTCAGGAGATGCATATCTTGATGCTACAAGCCCTGGCTAGATTTCTACACGCAGGACCAACAGTCTGGCCTGGAGTATTTTTGTAGTGTTCCCAGGTGACCAAAACTGGATTCACATTTTAAGAGAACAAAGGATTTTTTTTCATGTTAACACATGAAAGTTTAAGGGACTCTCTGGAGCTGAAGAGCAGGCAAAGCTGCCCTGGAGACACAGGTTTAGTCTCTCAAAACAGGCGTGGAAGCAACACCATTAATTCTGCATGTTTAATCCATATTTGCATGAGTCGCTGAATGGAACTGTTAGCAGATGCTGTAAAACCTACAAATACAGCTAGCACTGAGGCTACAGATAAATAATCCATACCCGCCCAGCACCGTGCTTACCGCCGCCGTGCTAGCTGATGTCCTGGTACACGAATGTCTATTCCAAGTTTGGAAATCTGTGGCTGGTTCCCCAAAGAAATTTGTCTTGTTTGAAGGTGACGGAAAAATTGTGGTGACCTGCAAGCCTTAACTGCTGTGGAAACCAAACACAACCACAGAAGGGAGCATTTCTGCTTAGAGAAGCGCTGTGCAGACAACCCCCCTGAGAGAGCAGATCTTCAGTGGAAACCGGGCGAGGGTTCCCTTTTATTATTTAAATAATTGACAGCATGGTACTGATCAGAGAAGAGGCCTACAGCTTTGATATGTGGTTTATCAATTTTGTTTGTGAATTGGTGTATTATACCATTTTGAAGCCTGAGAATAGGGGTACAATTTCAGGAATGACAAAGCCAAGGAGTAGATAATTTCAGAAATAATCCCTGTTGAACAAATTATTTTCAGTAGCTACTGTATCTTTATATTTCATCAGCTGAGATCATCTAAGACAGGCGAAGTGACACCACCTCTGCTTCTGCTAGCCTGAGAATACCAGTAATGTTCAAGCTGCCGACCCCTAAACCTCTAAGATCAGGTCATTTGGCACAGATGTTTGTCTCCAATCAGAAGTATCAAGCCCTTTAATTCTCTAAGGTTTCATTAGAGAGAAGTGTTGAATTTCAGCAGACTTCAGTAAGAGCTGCAGAAGCAGAGCTGCCCGAGGAGCACGGCTGCTCTCCAGCCACGTAGGCTGAGCTGCCCAGCTCTGGGGCTCCCCCAAGCTCACCATGTCAACTGCCCCATCAGCCTCCCACCGCTGGTGCCCTTCGTTTCGGTTTTTTAATTAATCAGCATCCCAGGGGTGAGCCTAACCAAACAGGATTAAAGTCAGATCTCCCAAACTGGCTGGACTTCTCCTAATTCTTCCCTTTCCTGCTCCCATTTGTCCTTTTCCTTTAAGAACGTATGGAAAGCAACATCAAAAGGGTGGAGTTCTTTTATGTTTTAGAAGACACCTGGGTCCATCAAAAGAGAAGCATATTTCCTCATGTTTTATTATCCTCTTCCAACAGAACACCAAATTAATTTTCATTAGTTCAATATCACTTTGATATCTCTGAAGTGCCAAAAAAACTAGATAGTTGCAGTGTGTCAGAATAATGGAGATTACTATTAAAGATTGCAGGGCTATTCTGTTAACTGTGTTTTCTCACCTCAAAAAGAGGTCATGCATATCTTCTGAATCTCCCAGTTTTAGAAAATAAGGTGGCTAGAGCTGCTTGGATTCCAGATTAGGGAGAGCCTGGGAACTGAAACACAGAGAAGTAGCCCACATTTTACATTGACGGTTATTCATAATTATTGTGGTATTCAGCCGACAATGACTGTTGAGGAATCAGTGCAGGATTCCCTTGCGGGATTTGGTTGTTCCCAAATCATATGTGATCACATATGGCAAGAGAAAAACAGGTTTTTGTCTTTTTTCCGAGGCATCGAACCCAGAGTAAGGGTTGAAAAAATAGTTTCACTTGCGTCTTTAATAAATCCATACTTCTGAGATGGAAAAAAAATACTACAGACGTCAGTGTAAGGACACAAATCACACAGAAATGCAGAGGGAAGGTAGAAATAAATTCTGTGCTGAAAGAGGTTAAATATTCATTGGAAAGTGAAAGCGAGAGATTTACTCTTGAGTACTACGTCGAGCTGTGGGCTCCCCGGCACTGGAGAGCCATTGCTGCCGGACTGGAGGGAGCAGCAGAGGAAGGGCCACCGGGACGGGCACGGGGCTGGGGCCCGTGGTGCACCAGGAGAGGCTGCGGGAGCGGGGCTTCCCCTGCTTGCGGCAGGGAGGGACGGCTCAGCAGGGAGGCTGGTGGGCTCTGCCATTACCTCATGGGTGGTCGCAGACTTCTCAGCGGTGCACAGGAGTCACCAGCTGCAGGAAGAGAAACGATAGCTGGGCAGAAGGGAAAAAATAATCTCCCAATGGGGGAGATCAGACAGGAGAGTGAGCTGCCCAGAGAGGTTGTGGGATCTCCAACCTTGGTGATGTCCAGCACTTGACCGGCCAAGGCCCTCAGCAACCTGATCAAATTCCAGAATGACCTCCAGAGGTCTAGCCAACCTAAGTTATTCTGCATCTCTATGGTACAGAAGTAGTATGTACCACATTCTTTTGGGATATCTGGAAGCCTATTCCAAAAGTGTTACTAACACGAAGCAGAGTAGCTCTAAAAAGAGACGGTGTATGTGTGTACTGGTAGTTTTTTTGGGAGCTGAGGTTCATGCTGGGCCTCAACTCCTGCTTAAACTCCCATGTCCATCCACTAGAACCACCTGCACTTTTCCCAACCAGGTCTCTAAGGCAGCTGGTTCCAGATAGGAAAATACGGGCACAAATTTCTATTGCACTTCCCCCTGAAAATAATTAAAAGCTCAAGAGTATTTTAAGAGGACTGTGCATTTTTTAGGTCCTCAGAGACAGCCTTAATTTGTCTGATCTTTTGCGTGCACTTTTAGTTAAAGCAAATTGAGCAACAGCACCATCTTAGCTTGCAGTTCACACTAAGTTTTTTATATAGTTTCAGCAGATACAAAATTCAGCCCACAAACTTATCCTCACAGTCAGCCCAATCTGCTTGCAAGAGTCCAGGTTTGCTAAACTGTTTCCACTTCAGTTGAAAAATAAATTTAAAAAACCCCAGAACAAAAAAGAAAACAAACCCCACCAAACATAACTGTGCTAAACTTGGGGTCTGTTCACAGAAAGGAATTAAATGCTATTTTAAATATCCCAAAACCATCTCTAAACAATCTTACACATTTATACACGTGACCATAGTATTGCACAGAGATATTAGGAACCATCTCAAACATAGCTGCAGTAGCACAGTGTGTGCCGCCGAGCAAATCACCATACACAGCACCTTCCCACCACATGGTAGCAAATGTGTTAACTACAGCAAGTCATCATACGCTACAACCATAGCATGTCACAAAGCATCAAGGGCTCTGTCGTATTTCAGACGCCCTCCGATTTCCCAAGTACAACTCCCAAGATGACCGTGGAAATAGATGACACACTGTGATCTAAAGAAGGGTTACAACCAAACAAAAATCTTTTAGCAACCTTTGCTCACCTGATGGGGGTGTGTTGGGAGTAAATTTGGCCTTGTCCCTAAATCAGTTTAATCATGAACATATAAGCAAAACATACCATGTGGTGCAACAAGAGCGTGGGAACACCTTTTCTTGTTTTATCTGTGGTCAGGCTGCAACAATTCACAAAAAGTGAGCTAAAAATTGGATTGAGAGGAGAAGGTTCTTCACATCTCAACCATTCTTGCCCTGCCTCCAAACAGAAGATGTAGGCAGAGGATTAGTAGAATAAATCTACTAATTTGTGAAAACAAAGTAATCTGGTGACCTTCCAATGAAGAAAGCTTATTCTTTTGGACACAGTGCTATACTGGTACTTTCTGCTTCCTGCTGCCTTTATTAGCCTTATTTTGCATCTCTGCAACGTACAAGCCACAGCCATGGAGCAGCATCACACTGTACTGGGCACTGCACAAATGGAACAAAGACTATTTCCTCTGCCTCAAATAATTTATAATTTAATCCTGTAGGGCAAATAACAGTGAGTGCTAAAATATCTTGCTAGCCAAAAACAAACTGCAAATACAGTCAGTTCCAAATCTTCTTGAGTTTTCACTCATTCCTCACTTGAGGACAAAAACACTCCTGTTGCCATCAGTGAGAATCCTTAACTAAATGAGGACAGAGTTAATCTACCTTCCCTCAAATTCCACACAGCATGTGAACAAAATCAAGGCCATTTGTCTTGCCTGTCTCTGATGTCTGCCTGCTTTTCAAGGCTGTTTGCTTTTTGCTCTCTGCCTGTCTGAAAGGAACTTTTCTTTAAGTGCTAGAAACCAGCTTAACTGATTTGCAGAGAAAATAAATTGTTTACGTGTGCCACATCATAATCAGAATTGGGTACATAATGAGGTGCAAGGTGGAAAACACTTCAGCAGACTAGGAAATAACTGGGACTTGGCGTGAATGGTGGAGGAGAAAGGAACTTTTATAGAAAGAAGAGGAGACAAAATGAGGTCAACGAGAAGTGAACATTTGCTGGAAAACAGTGGTGTAAATGAGCCTTTGTGCGACATGTAAAGGAAAAAAGAAGTGCTGCAGGAGCAGGGGTGCTAACGAAGCCAGGTTTCCTACCCATTTCTGTCTCCTGCTTGCTGTCTTAGCCACAACTCCTGACTGAAGCTTTTGCCACCAGAGGGGCGTTTTGGGAGGCCTCCCTCCTGCCTGGGCTCCCTGATGGAACAGGAGCTCTGACTGCCTAGGCAGCAAGAGAACCACAGTTGTTCTGCACCTGTGTCTGCCTACCTGTTCTCACGGGCCTGAGAGAAATCTCAGTATTAAATTGTGGTGAAAGTAACTGATGGATTCAAAAAACTTCTAGGAAAGGAATGGATGCACATGCAAACGTATCATGGTCCTGCACAGCATGGTCTCATAAGCCTCCATTCACTTCAGGGGGGGAAGAAGAAGAGAAAAAAAAAAGATTGGTAGAATAAAAATAACATGGCATCAAATGAATTAGGTTATCCACATCATGTAAAAAGGGACCCAGCAACTTTTAAAACACACAGTCATCTGCTACTGCCCTATGTCTCACTTCACAGCCATTTGCTTCTGCTCCTGGTTACACCTAGGTGGACTTCAGTGCATGATTCCCAAAACCAAGGACAGTAGGACAATTTGCTG
Source organism: Phaethon lepturus (assembly GCF_000687285.1). Taxonomy (NCBI): domain Eukaryota; kingdom Metazoa; phylum Chordata; class Aves; order Phaethontiformes; family Phaethontidae; genus Phaethon; species Phaethon lepturus. Next base: position 46,580 of record NW_010543961.1, on the reverse strand, counting down.
CTGGTGGCAATGTGGCCTATCAAGCGGAAGCATTTGCTATCTAGATTATTTGAATTAAACATTTTAACATGGATAAGCATTTTATTTTCTTTAAAAGATCATATGGTAAATCAATAACTGCAAAATATTATTACATTAAAACAACAGAAGGTATATGTAGAGCACTGTCTGATTGCTATTAGAATGTTAAAATTGTCATATATCGGACATTATTAAAAGGACCTACATGGAAAGAAGAGTCCTGCTGCTAATATGCTGAATTAAACAGCCTTATAAGCTGGCATTACTCCTGTACAGCACTCAGCTGGTACAGGAGCAATGTGACTGTTTCACAAGCCAGAGTCGCCCCTCGACCCAATTCTGCTACGTCCCTGCCTTCTGCCACCCTGCCTGCCCTGACCATGGTTCGAACCCTTCTGTGCAGAAATCGCAGTGACAAGAACCCCGCGGGGACCCAGGCTGGAGCAGCCTGTTCCTGAAGGACGGCACCCGGGGAAGGGACCCAGGCTGGAGCAGTTGGTAAAGACCTGCAGCCTGTGGGAAGGACTCCC
>NW_010543961.1:33509-45898 GCF_000687285.1 Phaethon lepturus | reverse complement strand
GCCCAGAGCAGGGAGGTAGAAAAATCAGGAGTGAAGCTGAACCCGGGAAGAAAGGAGGGGCTGGGGAAAGGTGCTTTAAGATTTCGTTTTAGTTCTCATTATCTCTACTCTGATTTGATTCGCAATAAATTAAATTAACTTTTCCCCACGTCGAGTCTGTTTTGCTGGTGACGGTAACTGGTGAGCGATCTCTCCCTGCTCACAAGCTTCTTGTCCTGCTTTCTCTGCCCTGTCCAGCTGGGAAGGGGAGTTGATAGAGCGGCTGTGGTGGGCACCTGGTGTCCAGCCAGGGCCACCCCACCACACTCCCACAGGGATAAAAATGTTTCTTTGGACATGGTGCTGGTGCTGCAGGTACTGGGGTGAATTGAAGCACGCTGTGTCTGTGCCGTCCCACCTAAAATAACGACGGACGGGCAACAACTGGCAGCTGCCCGCAAGCCCTGCCCTGACAAGGCTGCAAGAGGTGCCGTGCCCTGCAAGGTGGGCGAGCGAAATGCTGGAAGGGGACCCCGGCCTCGGGGAGGCTGGGCACACACACTGCCAACAGGCGGGAAACCACCACCTCTCCAAAAAGTAACTGAACTCAGAAACAGCCCCAGATAGAAATTCCTGGGTCAAGCTAATGGAGTTCAAATACCTCACAGGGTTTGTTTGGTTCGTTTTGATTTTTTTTTTCCTTTTTTTTTTCTTTTTCTCTTTTTAAAGGACTTTGATCTAGCACCTCAACCTCTCTCCCACTCCATCCCATTCCAAGCCCTGTGGTCCCTCCTTTTCAAAATGACAGCTGAACAGAGGCAGGGCACAGAAGGAACTGTCTTCTGAAGAGCTAGTTTCTTCTCTGGTTGTTTACGGGCTGTTATTGAGACCTTCTCAAATACATGCTTCCAGCAGAATATGCGGGCAGGCATTCTAGCAACACAGCTGATGCATTTGAAGCAGAAAAATAAATATGTGAAAAATGTAAAATCAGCCCTGCAAGCGGGTCTAGTCAAACGGAGACTGTTTTTTCAGATTAAATAAATGGTAAGGTAAATATGTAACACAAACCTCTGGAACACAGCGCCTTGCCACTCGAGATTTTGCAGCAAATTGCCTGTATGCTGTGCTTGGGTTTAAGGGTACGAATTTAGATGTTTTGTTGCTAGGTCAGGAGGATTGGCTTTGAACTGGCTCCCAGCACTAAGGGACAGCACTGTCTGCTTGCAGGGTTCTGGGTTGATCTTGGCCTGAGTATCCATCCTCTCCTCTGGCACAGGCTTACGTGCATTTTCGAGAAGATACTCGAGCTTCAAACTTTGTGCACTCATTCCTTTGGAGAGCTGCCTTATCACCTCATTTACTCTCCGTGGTGAGCAAGTTGGCAGCATAAAGCACATTTAACTCTGAGCAGTTACGTTCTATGATCTCTGGCTCCTCTCCCGAGTCACGTATCAGTCACAATCTTGTGTATAAGGTTGCAGCGATTTTTTTTTTTTTAAACACCTATTCAATTCATTTTATGCAAGATCAAAATCAGGAGAAGGAAAAGATCTGGCTTTTTTTGGTTTTAATTTAAGGAAGTACTGCATGATGGACAGCTCATTTACACTGCTGTCCATTGGCAAATCGTTATTACACTATTTAGACAAAATTGTCTTTTTGGCAGCTGCTCATTAGTGGTAATTACATTACCAACAAAATAATTGTGTTTAGAACTTCTTATTTTATTTTTGTAGGAATTAAGGAACAGAAATGGCACCAAATGAATCAGAGTATGGATACCTAATTAGTAGTAATCAAAGCAGAAGGGATTATCCAGTTCTTCTTTGTCAGATGAGCTACAGTAACCAACAGCGTGGGCCCTCATGGTAGCGTACATCCTCACAGCTCACATCTACTGAGATGCCGTGCAAGGCAGCTTCACCACCTGTCTTACTTATGGTCCTTTTCTGCTCCTTTTCTCATTCCTGCCTCCAGAAAGCATGAAGATCCTCGCAGGACCTAACACAACCACAGAGCTGCCAGCTGCCTAGACTGAGCAGAAAAGGAGGGGGCAAGAGCTCTCTGTCTCTCTCCTCCACTCTCAGGCAGCCATGGATCACTGGTGGAAACTGCCTTCAGCAGTCTGGGGCTGCTCCTGCCCTGGGCAGACTCAGAAGCAGGTCCCATCTCCTGCCCAACCCCTCAGGAGGTCCCTGGTCTACAGCTGTGGTCACTAAAGGGCGCTGCCCAGCTCCTCACTGCTGTTCTTCTACCATACTTCTCAAAGACAGAATAGGATGGACTCATTCAGCTTTTACCTTCTGGAGAGGGAAATACAGCAATCAAAGAAAACCTCACCTTACCCAAAAAACTGGCCAAACAAAACCTCCTCTACCCATTGACATAGAGGCTTCATGTTTCTGTCCTTGTTTCAGAGACTCACAGAAGTAACAAGGGCTGGATTTTCTACTGATCGTTTCCCACAGGTCTCTCAGGATCTCTCTTTTATCAGTTTCTATACACTTTCCATCAACAACGCTCAGTAATCAGTTGAGAGACACTTCCTTAGTCGGTGTCATCCTGGATTAATTTTTTCTTATAATTTTTTCTTGTTCAGAGCTGCTTGCCTTGGTGACTGGGTGCTAGCTTCAGTCACACTGCATTTAAATGGAGTCAAACATTGGTCAAGCACTGGAACAGGCTGCCCAAGGAAGTGGTGGTGTCACCATCACTGGAGGTTTTCAAAAAACATGTAAATGTGGCACTTTGGGACATGGTTTTGTGGGCATGGTGGTATTGGGTTGACAATTGGACTTGATGATCTTAGAGTTCTTTTCCAACCTTAATGATTCTATGATTCTATGAAATCTCTCCCAAGTTCCCTTGCACTTGTTTGGGCAAAGGAAAAGTTCACCCACCAGCATTTTCAGTTTTCTAGACTGGCATGAGCTCTATCTAACCACTTTCAACTTCTCTCTACTAACTCTGTGGCCCAAATTGACATGAAGTAAAAGTAAATTTTACTATGGAAAAGAAGAAGCTGACAGAGGCGGTGCCTTTACATTAGACAGAGTTGCAGAGGCAAAAAAAACCTGTTTGTAAAAGCATGATAAATTCTTGCTTAAAGGATGATAGATAGCTAAAAATATTGTTTTAGCATACCATTTCTAAATCTAGGACATCTAGAAGGGTGCATTATTAATAGCCTCTCTTGTGGTTCATTATTTCTGTAAGGAACAAAATGACTTTATGATTTAAAGATGAGAAGATTCTGCAAATATAAGCAATAGAGTAAGCATGTTTAAAATTATAAGTCTTACACACCTACTTACATAGGAGCACGATTTCAGTGGATGAAACCACCTGTGGTGAAACCACTTGAGCCTTGTGCAGCTCGTTCCCTACCATGAAGTTGGACATTCCTCAACAAAAAAGATTTGTTGTGTATATACAATGTGTGCTTCTCGCATAGATGCTGCATATAGAATCATGAGACAATATAAGTCCTAAGGGGCCTCTGTATCATCTGGTCCAACCCCTGCTCACATCAGGACTAACTCCAGAGTTTGATCAGGTTGCTTAGAGCCTTGGCCAATCAAGTTCTGAACATCTCCAGGTTCTGAAAGTCTCCCTGCCCTGCTCCCCAGTTTGGTGTCATCGGTGAGCTTGCAAAAGCTGACACTGTCCCATCATCCAGGAAAAAAGACATTAGACATTACTCCTCTCTCTGTTGAAACCTAAAGAATATCGCTAGTAATCAGACGATGGCTGGCCTTTAACTGCTGAGCACTACTTTTGAAGCGCAGCAGTCCAGACAGTTTGACACTCACCTCGTAGTTCACCCATCCAGTCCTGTATGTCTCCAGTCAGCCTACAAAAATACTATGGGAGACCATGCTGCAAGCCGTGTTAAAGTGAAGGTAGGCCCGCTGCTCCCCCCTCATCCACTGAAACAATCGCTTCATCAGAGAAGGCAATGAGGCAACAAGCAACACTTGTTCTTAGCAAATCACACAGGCTGGTCCCAGTCACCTTCTCCATAAAAGAAAAAACTTCTAGGAGAATTTGCTCTGTGATCTTCTCAGGGACTGACCAGCTGGTAGTTCCCTGGCTTCTCCGTCTTCCTCTGTTTGGACATGGCTGTGAGGTTGTCTTCTTTCAGTGATGGGGAGCTTCTCCTAACTGCCATGACCAGCCTAGGATGATGGCAGTAGCCTCACAACGACGTTGGCCATTTCCCACAGCACCCTGTGGATGCATCCCATCCAGTCCCATGCTGCTGAGCATGGACGCTTTGCCTCAGTGCTCCCTGGCTGACCTTCCTCCCCTGCTTCACTCACCGACTCTGCCCCTCTCAAAGGGACCAGAAAGAGCAGAGTGCAGACAAAAGCAGGAGGGGCAGCCTTTTTGTCCCCAAGACTCCTATGCAATTCAGCAGCAGACCTGTACACAAAGAGTCGTTGCACATGCACAAAATGACCGGGCTCCATGTGAGCACATGATCTGGTACATCCTTGTAGTGTTGGGCATCCTCCAGCTGGCTTCTGCCTGTGGGCTGTAGCGGACTACTCACTAAATCACAGGCAACACATGCGCTGCTGGCTCTGTTTGCCAGGGCAGGGCTTCTGCCTGAGAAGCCCAAGCAACTAAATATGAAATATGTACTTGAACTGTAGTTTTATATAATACTCCATTTGGAAAGGAAGAAAAGGAGAATTTTTTTTTCCATTTTGAGGCAATTTTTCATAATTCAGGACTAACATTTCTAATGAAACTATTAAGGTCTATGGGGCTAAAAGAAAACTGCAATCACAGATTATATAGAGGTCAGAATCTATCCAAAACTGAAGTCATAGAGCATGGAGTTATTGATATTTTTATCACCTGTTCATACTTACTCCAGACTGTCATCTCAACAGAGCACAAATACTACATTTTCAAAAGATGATAGTCCTTTGTATGTAATAATATCTCTTCCTTGGCAACACTTACAAATTTAAACTTTAAAGATGAAAATTATAAAATCCACTCTAAACAGCAAATCTGATATAGAACTGTACTCTTTGTACCCAGTTTATACTGGCATGTTTAATAATATGCACTAATTATACCTAAAGTTAGGTGTAATTTATAAATTCATTAAAATTTATGTGGAATTAAATAGACAAAAATACATCTATAACTAAATCCTTACATAATTTGGACTTTGCCTTAAAGAGGTGCAAAGGGGATCCAGATGCAGTAATCTGCTGCTAAACAGGGACTATCAAGAAGACAGAGCTAGACTCCTCTTGGTGGTACAAAGAGAAAGAATGAGAGGCAGTTTTTGAACATTGCAGCAAGGGAAATTCCAGACAGACATAAGAAAAAAGTTTTGGTTAAGCCCTGAAGCAAGGTGCCCATAAAGACTGAGAATGTCCATCCCTACAGACATTCAAAACTCAGCTGGGCAAAGTATACATACATATATATCTGTACATTAACTGTGGGTTTAGAATTTATTTTAGAATTTTGACGAGCCCTCAGCTCTAAGACACTGTATCTCTTGCACCTGGACCTACATAAAACTTCAAGGGTTACCATAACTTATGGGTGCATCCTCTTATACAAATGAATCTCATTCTACGTTATTCTCTGCTACCTGGGGAGAGAGAAGCAGCCATTTGGAAACTGAACAAATAAAATGGTAGTTTTTTTCCAAGGAAAATGCTGGTGACAAGAAACGTTCAAGAAAAAGAATCTGAATTTGTGACTCCCTTTTATTTTAGAGTGGCATTATTTTTATGCTCTGATGGAAAGTGTTCTTCTGACTATCTCAACAGTCCGTAGGAGTGAGACACAGTGAAACCATTTATATCCCTGTCATGCTTTAAAATCTTAATTGTGAATGTTGACAGGACTGATCCTCATTTACACTTGGATGCCATTTTTATTCCACTTACAATGTAAAGACAGTCAAGCATCAAGAGCTGGAATTGGTAAACTTTCAATACGCTCTAGTACAGAAGGACAGAAAAGGCCAAATGAGGACTTCAGAACATCCCCTTCCCTCTGATACACATGGAAGTACCTCTGCCAGGATTAATCAGGCTTTGCTCCTCTAAACATGAAATAGCAGCTAGCCTAAGGCTCAGAAAAGGGTCTAGCTTCCTCTTATTGAGATTGCTGCTTGATAGGTACTTGGAATTGTATTGCTCTTCTTTTGTTTTCAATTTGGTGTAGCTAAGCTGAAGAGACACCACTCATTCATATTCTACGCTTCAAGGTTCTCCTAGCAGTCAAGAGGATTGAAATTTGAAAGCAGCACATTTAAGGGTATGGCTAAAGGTCCTGGATTTATCACATTAAAACTCTCACATACCGCATGTCCTTTTTCCTCTTGGGCTGTTATTACTGCTGTTTTCAGGTTATAGTTTTGTTGTTGTATTTTCATTATGGTTATTCTCCTTCCTTCAAATAAGTTACCATTGTGTCCTGAAGTTCCTTCTAGCACGTGGCAGCCTCTCATACATCATTTTCCATAAGATACTATACATCAGCAATGCAAATTACTGCTGACAATTTATTGACTCGCCTCAAAAGACCTTACTCGTTTTTGTTTCAAGCCCACGTCAAAGAGTCTAATTAATCGCTCTGGATAGAAAAGTCCTGGTACAAACTTCTCCCAGTCTGACTTCATTTAGCCTCTCTGCCAGGCCCACTGTTAAAGCATTCCAGTTATCTGTGACAGGTACATTTCCTCACTAAAACCTGGCTATGTATTGGCTTGTTTCTCACTTACCTGTGAGAAGTAGGGGGTCCCAACACTATCCTCAATTATACATCTGCAAATATAGAATAAATGTTTGAATAAGTAGAAACACTTTCTGCATATTATCTGTAACAAGGCTGGTGTTGGACCCACTGATTTTTAATCAACATATCTAATTTAAATGCAATAATCTACAAATGGCACAAAAGGTATCAAAGTAGCAAATCCTACTTAAGGTGAAAGTGAATGCTATATCAGAAATATTGCCTTATTACTAGTAACATCCCATTTTTGCCAGAATTGCTTCTGAGCTATGTTTCCCCAGTTTTGTCTTGGAACACTCTGGATTTCATTTTAAGGATTACAAAAGCAACATCATTTTAATGATGATTCAAATTCATCATTTAATTTCATTAAATTCCTCATTTAATGCTCATTCAAATTCTAAAAATCACATTATGATGTTTTTATTCTCCTGCATGCTTAATAGGAGGAGAATTTTTCCTGCAGACAGACATTTTAATCTGTCCCCATTTGCCACCAGATTCACCAAGGCTGTCTGGTGGACGTGTAAATATGGAACTGGTTTAAAATTGTACTCCAGATACAATCTCTGCTTTATATCTGTTTTGTCCTGTCCTTCTGGCACTGTTGAGTCGCTTAGTGTGCTGGAGATGAACAGGAGGGAGCCTTTTACTTGTAGGTCACTGAGCTGACCTTCTTACTGTCTTGTGTTGGCTGGAGGTAGCTTTCCACTTCCCAGTGGACGTACACACACACACAACAACATGACTAAGTTTACATCCTTTATACTCTTTCCACAAAGTAATGGCCATAATGATGCCCTAAAACTGGATAACGTTTCTTAGATTTTTAGTGCCAGCATCCATTCTGGGTTCAACTTCCCAACTCTCTCCTGTCTCAAAACAGGTTGTGTGTGCCCAAGATGGAGGTGGAGAGGTAAATCTCACCACACAAGGCAGCAGAATAGCACTACATCCTCCCGTGAGATCCTGAAGGCTGATATCAAGCCACAGAAGCCTCCTTGAAAAACCACATGATGACTCAAAGGATGAATGTTCACCACAGAAACACAGAGGAAGATGGTGAGAGTTATTTATAATATTACAGCCTTAACTTCATCGTCTAGTGTTCATTTTGAAACCATCCACGCTGAAATGCTTTCATGAGCAGTACAAAACCTTATTCAAGAGCTAGGGAAATTTACTGTCTTCCACTAGTGACTGAGCAATCTTAATTTATCAATTAATCAATTTCTCTTACATAATACTGGGAAGACTGCACTGTTTCACCTAGGTTTTCAGTTTCCATTACAGAAACCTCACATCAACTCGGCTGCAGTGCTTCCCTCCTCCAGCCCCCCTTTTCTTTCCCCATACAGAATCTGGGACTATACCCAAACAGTCCTACTTCCAAGAACCTTCTTTCACTGAAGAAAAAGGCATGTTCTACATTTTCCTGATACAGGCATCCTCTGCGATTTTTGTCTACAGATTATTGATCCTCCAGATATCCTTTCACAGGCTCCAAATTTTCCAGCTTTCAACCTCGAGGGATGTAAGCTAGATGAGAACTTCAGACTGCCTTGCAACACCGTTTTAAAAGATCTCAATGGCTTCTACTTATGATTTGAAAATCAGGCTGTTTATTGCAAATCAGCACAACGTTTTGACTCCTAAAAGGCATATAAAATCCAAAGAAGCCACTTTCACCTCTGATATTCTTCCAACAGAAATACACTTGTTCCCGTTGTTGGATAACTTCATTTTGAAAACTACAATCTATGGCCTTTTAATATAGTTCTCTACCCAGAGGTTATTAATGAAACATACTTCATTACACGGTTTCATGCAGTCTGGTAGATGAATCACTGTGATTGATTGCAAAAATTGCAATGACCTCACAAAGGTGAGGATTTCACATGATATGTTGTGGAAGAATGGAATATTCGTGATTATACTGTGGTACACTTAGGGACTCTTTCATGCCCTGTCTATCATTGCTGGGTACTACAATGAAATACTGATTTCTCTTCTAGCAAATCCTTCCATAAACTCATAGAAATGGGTCAAAAAATTTAGCTTTCTGGGTAAGAATTTTATTTTTTATATATATATTTAAAACCCATGTGAATTCACTATTTTAATGCACGTGAAAATGGAAACTGTCCTGCCAATATAGAGCACAGTGTTCATAATTTCAAATATCTCTATGGAAAAGGTCTCATGTGGAGATGGGTCTTTTCCTGTGTTTACAGCCCCCTTTATATTTGATGATTAGCATTGATTCTGTTCTTAGGAGACTTTTTGCACAATGGTCTAAGTATGAAAAGTCTTACCAGTTAAACAGCTAAACCCAAGTAGTGCTCAGGATTTACTAAAACAGAAACTAGAATTGTGGTGGTGTTCCTGGTAACAATACATACTCAGTATCTCTAGAACATATTGGATTGCAGGGTGTCATCTAGGGACATTGTCCTTATTCTGGGACATTTACTGTAAAAGTTACAAATGGCCACCTTGTCTCAGAAGGATGGATGCTATTAATCCATCAATAGATGATTACAATGCATGATTGTAGGTCATATATTAATACTTAAGAAGTGCGTTGTATGCTATCCTGGGCCACAGGACATGTCCAACAATCACTGTGATTTACATTGCATTAATTGTAAGGAATTATCAACACAACCGTGGCCAAGAATTAAGTGATGTATATTTTGGTGCACTGAGAGTAGTTAAGAAAATGAGATTTGTGATAGAACTTACACGACAAATTCACGGTTGAGAAGTAATTAATTTTTATTTTTTGGCACCAATATATCATATCATAATTTTATCAGCTGACAACACTCCAGCGTGTTACTCTTAGAGAGGTGTTGAGCATCTTTTAATTGTAAGATGCACTGTTTGTTTCCACAAAGACTAGAAGCAACATGCTTTATCACAGTTGTATTTGCTATTTCCTAACATAGTTAGACCCCAGTTTTCTTAGATGTTTTGAAAAGGTGTCCGCAATGTCATGACTATGAAGAACTAAGATTATATGAATATAAAAACACAACAATGCCAAAAAAAATACCCAGGGACTGGGTGGATTTTAACTCCAGCAAACCCTGAGTAAGTTCTCTCTCATAAGACTCACATGAGATTATTGAGTTGGAAGGAAAGCGATGAAAAAGCTTCTGAATTCATATGAATATACTTGCACTGCTCTTTTGTCTTATGCAGGTCTAATTCTGAACTGCAGATGTCCAATTATATTAATACTGGGAGTACTGCTTTCCCAGAAATGCAAAATTGCTTGAACACCTATGAGTTTTTCTTACAGCTTTTTAAACAGAATGGTGTGAGATATTAAAAAACACTGGATAGCTAAAAATAAGAAAATTGACTTGCCAAGAAGAAATGTTAAGAGTCCTGCTGTGTCCAAGTCCACTAACCTGGCACTTCTGTTGTTTCCATGCCAGGTGTTCAGGATGTCTAAGCTGGATTCATAAGGACTGCCAATTCCAAAATGGGAAAAAAACCCATCTGTTTGAGCTCTCAAAGTCCAGGTGCAAGGCTCAAAATTAAAAACTCCCACATTGTTCTGCTTTATCACTGATGAGCTGGATAGTGGTCAACAAGTCCCTTCCTGTTTGGAAAATTTCTGATAAAACATTCATATCCTGGACCCATGAAGCTAAAGACCAGAGAGCCATGGATAAAATTTCCTCCCAGTGAAGCAAGTGTTGATAAAACACATTTTCCACTGCATTCTCTCACAAGCAGTAACAGCATTTTTTGACCATGCAGGGTATTACGAGTCAAGCAGGCCATTCAATGATCGTGATGGGGTGCATTAAAAACGTCTTCCTGGGATCCTCTTGGAGGTTTTCACATACAAGCATGGAAGACTTGAGTCCTAAGCGTTTTCACAGATTAGTGGCTGATACATCTACTTTGTAAACACGTAATATATTGTCATTATCCAACATACTTGAGGAAAATAGCTAATGAAATACTTGTCCTGGCTTCTCAGCTAGGCAGTAGCTCTCCAGAAATAATGCATAGAGAACCTCTTTCAAAGGAGCAGGATCCCCCAAGGACAGGCTATATCAGAAGACTCTGAAATCATTATTTCCTTATGCTCAAACTTAACAGAAAATTTTAGGCCCAAAACGACAAAAATATTTGAAAACAGCTAATTTTAAGCAAAGAAATAAACATTAATTTACATTAAGTATTCAGCAAGTTGTTAAATTTTTTGCTGAATCAGTACGTTTTGAGAAATCAATATATGAATGTTTTAGCTATTTCAGAATTTTGTCAGGATTAATATAGGACTAAATATCATGACTTTCACTACAGCAAAACTTTCTTCCTATTCATACATAGAAATACCTTCAAGTGCTCCTGTTAAAGCTTCAAAATGCTCAAGCTCTGGCAGTGAAGCATGCATCAATAATGCATCCCTACCTTATACCTCATTATAATTTCAGCCTGTTCAGATAAAGGATGGCAGTCTATTGTTAGCAATCCACTTTCCCTTTCCCTTTGATCTCAGAGAGCTGCTGGCAAGTTGGATTTTTTTGATCATCGCCTAAAAGACAGAAAGGTTAAGAGTTGAATAAAAAGAATTGCTTCTCAGAAAAATTGTAGAGCTCTTCGCAATGCAGGGCTGCAGCCTTCTAACTGGCAAATAATATTTTAATAAATTTTCATTATGATGTATTTAGCAAAATATTTTTAACAGACCTGCCCACTCTCTTTCTTGATTTCCACAACACTGAATGCTGCTATATGACAGAAACTTTATTCACGTAAGGAAACAACATTTTAAAATAAGCTAAAAAAAAAAAGACACCAAAACCTCCAATAAAACACACCCCTTGAACTTAAATTCTTCACTCATTTAAGTAGCTCCTTATTGAGAAAAATCTCCCAATGAATGGACTTTCAATTCCGTTTTGAAAAATAATCAGAAAACTGAAAGCAAACAATAATCTTCCTATTGTCATAGAAATTGCTTGCTTTAAAACTGCATTACTTTCTCCTGCTTCATTTTATAATTTTTTTTCCTCCACTCTGCACCAATGGAAAAAGTTAAATTCTTCATCTTTGTAAAAGAATAGCAAATCATTTCCCTTTCTAGTTAGCTTGTTCTATTTTCTTGTAAGATATTTTCCAAGCCTGTTCAAACCTGCCCAAGCATGTTTGTAATGTATTTTCAAGCCTCAGCTATCACTATATATAAAAAAACCTGAGAAGTTCCCACAATTAGTCCTGTCACATTAAAATTAATTAATTTTCTATAGCACAAGAGCCAACTGAAATATTCTAATAATGAACAAGAAAGCTTGAGTATCTCTTTCTTACAACAACAATTCACTGATTTAGGTGTCCTGTTTATGACAACAGGTTGAAGGCTGAGCTACTTCAAAGACATTCTCTGGGCATTTTTCTATTTTTATCCATAGCAAATGGTACGTCCATCCTAGTCCAACAAATTGTTTCCCCAAATGCTTACTTTTTGCTGTGAATAACCTCCCGACGTCATTGTTGCTCCTTACGGCAAAGAGCAAGTATGGGATAATAGCCACACGTGTTATCTACTTTGGATATGCATCCAAGAACCTGGTCTGAATGCAGTTATTTCTAGACCTCAGACT
>NW_010543961.1:15425-33478 GCF_000687285.1 Phaethon lepturus | reverse complement strand
AGAGTGTTTAGGATCGAAACGCAGTGACTACATCCTACACCAATGGAAGCTGATAACGTGCTGGAGGGAGAAGACACCTTGAATTGTTCAAGGGGAACTGCACATTCTCTGCTGAAGCAAAGGTCATGACAGCAACACATGAGCACAAGGGTCACTTAGAAAGTGGGGTTGATGCAGGCAGAGAGAGCACAGCAATTCGTTGCCTGGGTACCAGAGCCTGTGAAAGTCACAAATTGGGGTGGATTTGTGAGCTCCAGATCCGTAGCTGTTGTACGTTCTCAGTGTTCTTGAGCACTGCTATGCATATGCTGAAACGAAAGGGGATTCTTTTTTTTTTTAGTTAATTCTCTGAACTTGAAATAGGAACCTCTGGGCTCCACTGTAATACCTGTTACATACAAGATCTGGACCAATTTTTTTCCATTGCTTTGCACTTTGATTTCTGTTTTAAAATGAACTTCATAGTTTGTCAGTCTCATAGTTCAGATTACACATTCTTGGATGCCGCAAGTGTCTCTCCCTGCGTTTACAAGATGGCCTTTCACAGCATGCTCCTGTGATTTCAGCCTGCTTCTTCAGAGCCAGCAATGCATGAGATGTTGCCAAGTGCTAGCATCATTTCAGTGTCATCCCTGTGATCTTTTGTACTTGCTATTTTGCAGAAATTTTGCAGGAGAATCTCCGTCCTCTCTCAAAGGCTGTTCTAGTTCATTTTGCTACAGAGGAATAGTCAAAGGCTCAGAAGGCTAATAAAATGATTGAATTTTGAATTTTTTTTTTTATTTAAGAATTTATAAGACAACCCATAGGTGTTTAGCAGTTAGACATTACCGTAACCACCATCTTCATTTCTCTCCTTGACCACCATAGGCTGCTAGTGAACTAGCACATATACAGAGAGGCTCAGGACTATGATATGCACAACCAAGGTTGGCACCTTTCATGCCTTCCCTAGTAAGATGCAATAATGAGCAAATATAATTGAGGATCTTCAAAGCTCCTCTAACCCTTTTCATGCATTGCCCCTGCAGCCTTAAGGTCACGCTGATCTGCTTATAAAACACCCATAATCGCCCTTAAGCAATTTGTTCTGCTGAAAATAATTGAGATAAGTATAACAGGAAATTGTTAGATATTGGCAATAAAGTAATTTATTGTAATTGATTGTATAGCATGCCTTATGGTATTATAAGGTTTAATAATCAGAAGCACATAACTAAGTCATCTCTAGCTGTGGAGAACCATGAACAAGATGCACCATAAAAACAGGAGCAGCTGTAGTCATTGATGTTCTCTGATCTTCTAAATGCACACTGGAAATTGTATTATCCAAGATAACAGAAAGGGAAATGTCTTTTTTCAGAAATAGTATATGTACATAATCAGATTTGTGAAACCAAATGATTTTAGTAATATGGGGCGCTGTGCACTGAGAGCAGAGAAATGGTTTTATGAATTGTAATTTACTACTCAGTAAAAGGCAGAAAATAAACCACAGGGACTTCATCCTTCACTGTTAGCGTGATTGCCATTCTTGACAATTCTATATAAATTCAGACTTCTCAGGTGCCACATATAAGAAATATGAAATGGGAAGAATGCCTAACAGAGTAGCTTCAGAGTAGCCAGTTGCACTCTTAAATTTCATTGAAGGGAAGAACTACATGGAAATAAGTCAGTGAAAGTCCGCTCTAAGCATCATGCCTTCCTTAATCAAGTCATTATGTCCCCACATTGTCCATATGCTATTCCTTTGGGTATTTTAACTGCTCTTTTCAGAATCCTGGTTTTGCCCCCCTACACACACCTTAAGGGTGAAAACAGGTTTCATATTTTTTACTACTTGGGGGAAAACAAAAAAAAATTGCTACATGTTAAATTGAAAAGTTACTCCTTCAAGGCAAAATATACCCCTTACAGATATTGCTGGGCTGTGCTGAGTCATACTACTCACAACTGTTTGTCTATGTAGACCAGCTATACATTCATTCTAGAGGACCACAGTAAATATGTCCGAAGTTATGGCTTTAAGGCATATATAACATGTGTTTCATGGGCTGAGCTGCCCAAGTGGGACATTGATTTTGCCAAACCAGTGAGCTGCAAATTAGCTATCAGTTGGTGTGACAATGTACTCTGAGGTACAAAAGCAAACACAGAACCTAACTTCATTTTGCCAACATAATTTCTGTTTGGAGCATTTGGCTCTGCATTTTTGCTTCTAACTATTATTAAACTGTAAGTGGAAATCATATTGAAGTGCCTCCTCTCTCCAAGCACCATTTGATGCTGTTCCTCATCACCAGTCCTCTCACATCATACTCTCTCACATCTTTTTCCCCATAATTTCCAGGCCATCAGGAGTTATATCCTCTATTCCCTCCTCCTTTTTCTGTTGCAATATAGTTCTTTGCTTTCTCCCATGCTGCCCCTTGTGCTGGAAAGGGATTCCTCATCAACACCCACAAGGTTACCTCAGTGATCTTCCTTCAGTTCGCTTGCTGCTCCTTAAAACTCAAACTACAAACTGCAATACACTTGGTAGAGGTTAAGCCTCAGATATGTTGGTACGGCACCTTACCATGCGAATAAAACCTGTCTCATCACTGCCTCTATTCAGCAACCTTTATCTGTCAATCGGCATCTGCTGCCTTGAGACTTTTATATATACATTAAACTCTCTGGGGCACAGAAATATCTCTCTGTTTTATGTTTATAAAGCTCCTAACACAGTAAAGAGCTGGTCCATAACTCATGCTCATATATAATTCCAATGCTCATATATAATTCTAATGCTCATATATGGGCATTGTGGCAATTCAGATAATTAATAATAAAAAAATATTTACACAAATACTACATCTATAATTCAGTTGTAGTAGAAGGAATCGACTGTTTCCACCTAAAGTTATACCAGTCATAGCTACAAAAGCTTGGGACCCCAAGCCTTGTGATGACTACAGATTATAATGATTTTAAAGATCAGGGAAAAGACTCATAAAGAATGAAAATCTCTCCTATATTGGAATGCTCTCCTATATTTGAACATTCTACTTTGAAGTAAGAACTGATGGCCCATCGTAGAGGCAGGAAGCAGGACAAAAGAGATCATGAGTCTGTTCTCTATGTAATTAAATATGTGCAAAAAAAAAAAGGCAACATGGACACTGTTATAAGAGATGGCCAGGACATGCTCAACTATGTTAAAAATATATCACTTAATAGTACCAAGTCTTTTTTGTTTGTTTGTGGTTTTTTTTTTTCAGGGAGGGGGTTGAGGTATTAGCTCTTTACGTCAGTCTATTTTTGTCAAACCTAGCTCTGATTAATTCTGTTTCATTTTTAATATACATTAACCTTAATAAAACAGCTAACGTTCATGCCATTGAACACTATATTTTCCTTTCCCAAGGAAACTCTTAATTTATAAGCCATGGCTTGGATCTGTAACTGCACTGAAGATTAACAAGAAAAAAGTAACAAAGCAACTACTGCCCTGTATATTATTTATAGATATGTTAAAATAATTGCCATATTAGAAGATCTGAATTCACCTCAAGCATATATAGCTATAGTTTTACACTGGGCTATTAAAAGATACTTTAAAAGACTTTTTAGATCTAAAGATGCTAAAATGATATTTGAAGATACTTTTGTGTCATTTAAAGGTAGAGAGACAGTAAGTCTATCAATTATAACCTTGATATTATTCAATCAGACTCACTCCGAGTTAGATGAGGTGAGTATAGATATAAAATCAGATTTTGGAGTTTGAGCCAGGAATTGTAGCATATTATTCTTTACGCTCATGGAGCAGAAGAAAAAAAAAAAATGCATTTCTGCTGTGGCTGAGTGCTCCAGTCAAAATATTTACAAGGCTATTTAGCAGATAACTTCTTGACTAAGGTGAAATCTAATTTAGCATAGTTTACATTCCCCAATCACACTTCACAAATTTTCTCAATTCAGTAAGACTTCCTACTGAAGGATTTAAGACAATTAATCCAGGGATTTGTATTTCTGTCTGGGCAGATATTTTTAGCTACTTCTTACAAAGTAACTCTTACTTTTGTATTTAAAACTTAACCCCTATGAAAAATGGTCTTTCAGAAGATTATCTACTGGTTGACAGACTCTTAATGCCCTCCATGTGCTGATGTTTCACTGGGCAAGCTTCCAAAACAGGTTTTAAATTACATATTCTTCAACAAGCCGATTTATATGAAGGAACAGCTGGTGAGTAAAAAAAGAGAAGACGGAGTCTAACAGAAGCAGAAAAATCATCTAACAAAAGCAGCACACAGTTTTCTGCTGAATTTGTCAAGCTAGCCCACACAGCTCAAGGGAAGGCTCAAGTCCACGTAAAAGCATCTGGATCTGTGTAAGGGGAGAAGAAGAGTTCTTAGGTAAGTTTGTGAAATCTCAGTCCAGTTCAAAGCCTGCTGAAGTCAATGGAAGTCTACTGATAACTTCATCCCAGTATTGTATCAAAGACTAGAGCATCATATTCACAGTGCCTGCATCAACACGTAACTTAGACAAAGCGGCCACCATAATTTTCTCCAGGTCTGCATGACCAAAGTTTCCTCTGCACTCACAGAAAGCAGGTACAGTAAATAATGTGAATGGTTTTCTGCTCCCCTTCGTTAGTATTTTTAACCAAACACTTCTCACTGTTGTGTTACCAAATACATTCCAATATGCCATGAAAACATTGGCCAAAAGTGATCTTATGACTAATAAGAAAGCCAAGTATTAATGTAAGTGTGAACAGTAAAAATTTATATCATTTAAATGCAATGCTATGGTCTTTGGAAGTACTTTTACTTATTACCATCGCAAGAATTACCCATAACACTGCTTAGTGTGCTAAGGGTGCAAGTACATGAAATAGCTGGTGCTAGAGGACCCAGTTTAAGTAGTTACTGCCTTAATTCTGCTACTGTAAGTGCACAGATGGAGCAGGCCTACCTCCGCTTTCTCCTGGAGCTGTGACGAAATCAGTTTCTAAAGGCTGAGAGAAGGGAGAAAACAATCCTAGTCCAAAAGGTTTTTGGACTCGGAGATTTTCTGTCACTAGACAAAATGACAGGACGGTGAAACCCAGTGGAGAAGAGTAGCTGTCCAACTGAACAGTTCATGTCACCACACCCCGGTTACCTTGTGAGCAATCTGTCTTCTCCTGCCATGGGGTAACTGAGCAAGTCCCAACTCTAACATTTCAGGAACTGCAGGCATTTCTACAGACAGGACAAAACACACTTTACACATCCTTCCCCCAGAGCTAATTTGCTTCTCTGGTCACATGCAAGACTTGCGGTGCCAGAAGCCCCTTCCAGGGCAGATTGCACCATCCTCATGCAGATGGAAAGGTCCCATCTCCTCCTTTGCCCTGCCCTGGCACACCCACCGCACCATTTGGAGAGCGGGTCACCATTTGGCCAGGGAGATTAAAAGCTAATCAACGTTCCTGGCTCATTACTAACCTCATGGCAAGGGAAAAGGGTGGAGGTTGTCAACGTTAATTAATGCCTGTTTTAAAAGCACTTTGCATTCCTTGCCTGACATGTGCTTCACAAAACCCAAGAGCTGTTGTTGTTATTAACAATTTGCAATATAAACACACTTGGCCTGATTTTTCCTCTTGCTCACAATAGGCTTCACGCTTGTTTAAGTCTCAGCTGGGATGGAATAAGCAGGCTTTCCACGGTCAGTGCAAGGGGAGGCTCCGAGAGGCGGTGTACAAGCACCTCCAGAAGAAAAGGCAGCAGGAAGGGGAGGGGGGGGCGAATCTTGGTTAAGTGCTCCATTCCTTGAAGGCTGAGCATGGAATCAAAACAACACCGATTGTATAAGCCTTTACCCTGTGTGCTTCTTAGTCACTTGAGTGAAAAATCATCTTGTTTGGAAATAATTTTTTTTCCCCACAAATGCTTTTTTTCCTTTTTACTGTGTCAAACTGCTTATGATACAGCTAGAGAGACATCAAAGAGATTCTGCTGAGATGCTTTGATCATAAAAAAGCCAAAACTAAAAAAAAAAAGAATGGAGACATGGTTCATCAGCTTGGGTCCTGAAACACTTTTCTGTAAAGCATTAAGATATTTGGAGAGGAAAAAAATTCAACCAAACCCTATCAAGTTCTAAAATCAGTCCCAGAGGTTATGAGCTTTAATGTTCTGCAAGTCACAGGAGGCCCTTTTAGTTTGTCCTTGATCCTTTCAAGTAGCTGGAAATGAAAACATGGTGCAGAAGCTGCAGCTTCAATTAGACATAATATCGAAAAAAAAAGGTTGATAGCTCTTCCTTGCTAATGAGGAAAAAAAAAACCCAAGTGCTCTGGAAGAATGCCATCATGCCCTGCCAGCTGACGTCAATAGAGCAATCGCGCACATCTAAATGTTCTAAAAGTCAGGGTAACTCACAAACATATTCTGCACCTTTTTGTTCTGCTGACTGTCTCCTTCAGAGATGAAGCTAAACCTCTCCCTTTTCTTAGTTAAAGAAGTTTTTGATGTTTTCCTCTCTTCTTTTTAGGACATCAGAAACATCAGATTTCCACCCTCCACCCTCCCTTATTTACAAGTTACACCAAGGAACCAAACCAGGTGCTCCACCGTTATCCTGACTGGTGACACTGGTCTCATATCAGAGAAGAGGTCTCTAAGCTTACACTGGACAGATAATATTAATTTAGGAGAGGAGACACATGAGGGAGCTTAAATGTCATCTTCAGTCCTCATTCTGCTTAACATGGCTTGTTAAGTGCGTGCAGACATCTAGGACTACATAGAGCACCTGTGCCTTTACTTTTATGCTTTTCCACTTACATCCGTTTATTGTTTGAAAAATCCAAAGAGATTTGGAGTTAAAAAACAAAACAAAACCAAACCCAAAACAAAACCAGAAAGGTCATAGAAATGGAAAGGAATATTAGAGGGTCTTCATTGAGTTAGACGAGATTTTGATACCACTGACAGCCTGCATGAATGTCATGAGGAACAGGCAGCCTTAATTCCTAAGTTAATACAATGAATGACAATCACTCCAGCTTGGGTCTCTGGATAGTCAGGTATGGGGTGTATATATATTTATATGACCAGAGTAACAGCAAAGTTGATGCAATGACTGCATACCGAGGCTCCATATGAAATATCTAAATGTTCTAGTCTACAGAAAATACCTTGCAAACATCCCTCCACTATAAAATGCGACTCAAAAAGGGCCACAAATGTGAAGATATGATTTTTTTTTTTGAATGATCATTACTGTAGCCCCAAGTAATCAAATGTGTTTCAGCTAAAAGATAGTACCTTTCCTACATTCAACCAGATGCAGTTATGTTTTCCTACTACATATGCAAAAAGAAGTATTTTCCTAGCAGCAGGCATTAATAGCTGGGAAGAAATAGCATATTTGCTTGGAAGTAACTTTGCTTTAACTTGGAATTTAAATAATATATCAGTTACTATGATGTACTGTTATTATTTTAAATATCATGCCAAATACACAGGATACAATGATGCTTTTGAGCGGTAGCTCACAGCTCGTGTTTCACACCTCATTGAAGGGTAAAGTACAACCTGATACAAGGTGGGAAACCGAGCTCTGCTCTCGATCCGCACCCTTAGGTGCTGCTGAAAGACTCGACGTGCCCTGAATGAGCCAAGTCTCTTTTTTGAGAAGGCAATAGCTCCAGCACAGCTCGGCAGAAAGGCCTTGCCTGCCCCACCCAGCACCAGCCACTGCTGCTGTCCTCTCTGGTGAGCAGAGAAAGGGGGGGGAGCGCAAAATGCTCCCCCTGAGGTCATCCAGTGACATTGACTTGTCACCTCCTGCACCTAGGCAGACTGTCCGCTCTCACAAGTAATCCCACTCAACTTGGTTCTGTGCTCTTTTTTCTTTTTTTCTTTTTGTACTTTTTGTGGAATTGAGGACTGTGAGGTATTCTTCATTTTGTGGCACATGTAGCAAAATGTTCAGGATCCTTCCTGGCTTGCTATTTTAAAGGAGAATTTACCACCGAGGCAAAACACTGGCCATTTCCTCAAGTGAGGCTAAACTAAAATAAATAAACAAACAAAACACCCTTTCAGAGCATTATATGTTTCAACTTCTTCAACCAATTTGCTTTCAGAGTCTTTAGCACCGTACACACTTTTTACAAGACTCCTATCCCAGGTTGCTCATGGAATTGCATTGCTCTAGCTGTTGTAAGGGAAGGTGTCAGGGAACTTTCCTACGACCTTACGTTTGATAAGTTACGACTTTGCAAAACCCTAATCGCTTTGCGGATTGTGTCAAGGATGGAGGCTCACTAGGTCCTATTAAAAGGTACCTTCGAGAATCATTTGCTTGCAGGTAATGAGCAGAGGCTTGCTGGACCTTGACAGCTACCATGTTTAAAAATCTTACTGAGTGCACCAGATCATGCGTAGTCCTTCCTGTTGAAGAGCTTGCACATGCATCAGGCTAAAACACGAAGCTGAGCATGCTTTAGCCCTTCACAGCCCTTTAATGTGCAATTTTTGTGAGATTTTTGTGCAGAATGCAGAGTTCATAAATTAACTTTTACCATGTCTACACGACTTACTATGTAGACACGCAATGAAAAAGAAAGATAGGAAAACTAGTTCTGTGGAAAGCTAGTTCATAGCTTTCCAGGAATACTGATTCATCTTCACAGCCTCCCCTGCTCCACCCCAGAAGGTACTACGAGCATAGTGGTTCAGACTCAGAAATTTCACATTTTATAGCTAGAATGGCTGAAAACTCAGTCTTTTCAGTTGCTATGACTTTGAAGAGGTCTTTTGCTCACAAAATTCAGGCCCTTATTTTTTATGACTTAAACCAATTAAAAAAGTTATTATTAGCATTTTCACCAACAAAGACATATCTGACATAACCACCATGGACTTCTAGCATTACAGATGTGTAGATCCTCTGAGTTTTTTGGCAATGAAGCTGCACAGAGAAAACTGGGGATACTTCCAAGCTATGGTTCTTACAGCCATTTATTTCAGGAATCATCACTTCAGAAGTGTTGCTTTTTTATTTTATTATTATTATTTTGAATTAAAATAGTATTCCCTAAATACATATCCCTTGTTTCTTATTCTTATGCCTCAAAACATTGAGTGTTTCAAATCAGGTTTTTTAAATTATATGGTCATCACCGCTCTGATTCTGGTCTTCAGGGTGGGCAATAGCTACATGGGTGTAGGGACTACTGACAGAGCTCTCTAGCTTATAAAAAGAAATGGAAACTGAATGGTAAAAAAATCTTCACTTACGGATAGCTGTTCTTTGAGGATGGAACATTTAATTTCAGTTAGAATAACTGAAGCACTTCTGCTACAGGGGACCTTCCTTTTCACCACTGCATATGGTATAAAAAAAGACAACAATTAGGGATTCTTTTCTAGGAAAAATGTTTAAGAGATTCACTTGAAATTGCACCTTAACTTTGTACCCCAGGATAATATCACCATCTGTAAAACCTCTTCAGATATGCAGGAGGAAAATCCTGTAAATAAGTATTATAAGTAAATCAGCTTTCAGAAATAATTAACCCTCTGCCGTCATTCATTCTTTTCAGGGCTAGAAAAGTAACAAAATGTGTTAGTTACCCTCAAGCAAAGGTGTGGGGTTATGCTGGTGGTATTCTCACATTTTGATCTTGACTGAATCTCAGCAAACCTAAAAAAAAAAAAAAAATTTAAAAAGGACTGCAAAATACGGAAGACAGCAATTCCATGAAACCCTGGAGAGTTGCACATTCACAGCTCATATGGTATAAGAGGCAAGCTCAGAATGCCTTTGATTAAGTCTGTCCATTATTGAAGAATGACATAGTATAAATAAGGGAGAGGGATGATGTGCTCAGATCTGCAGCGTTATTTATACCTTTCGTATCACTGTATGTTTCATTTTTCAGATCATGTTAATTATATAGAAGAAGTTCTGGTTGACTCTGCAAAAGGTTTACTAGCAAAAGAACTAGGCATACTAGTTTGCAAATGAGTTGTCAGCAACTAAGCTAGCAAATTGTTTGGAGGTTTTTTTTGGCAATTCCACAGGGGAAATAATTAACTTGATGAAATGGTCTCCACTGACGGATCTTAAGAAATACTACTTTAGCAAAAAACTATCAGCAACAACCCAGGCACCATCATAAAAAAAATAATTAGAAGCAGTCATATAGTTTTGAAAATGTTTCTGGGTTTCAAAGACAGCTCTAGAGCTAGATCTGAAACAAAATTTTGATATTTGAATACTTTTAAAGTTTGGGGGAACTCAAATTTGAAGCCAGACAGAGTCAGGCAGGCTACCTATTTGAATAAAGCATGACCTTTTTTCTTCCCACTTCTTATCATGTGAAGGTAGAAGTTTTAACTGAGTGAAGGCAAAAGAGTTCTTCTCCTCTTAATTGAAGTAATTGTATTTTATTTGTATGTACTTTACATTAGCATTTCATTCTATATTAGAATTATATTATGTATTGCATGTTGTATATATTGCACCATGAAAAAAATCTATTGTCACATAGAAGGGTTTAGCTAAAGCGTGCACCCAAGTCAATTGGATGGGTAATTCAAAATAAGCCTCTCCCCCTACAGCAGATAAAAAGGAAACCTAAACAACTAACTTTTAGATGAGTGCAGCTAAGAGGTGAACTTTACCTGGTATAATAAATACAGGCCCAATAACCAACAGTGTCTTTCCAAGAACTTTTTCCCCCCACTTTCTTTCAGACTCTCTTCCCTCTAGGAAGAGGAGCACGAGCCTTATTTTTTTTATTCCTTGCTCCAAAATACACAATAAAGCTTCAAAAACTTCACTTTTCAGTAGGACTTCCGTTTAAGATTATTATTGCAGCCTCATTTACTGTGAGATAAGCCTTGATCTAATCTTAGTAAATTGCTGAAAACCTGCTATCTCCAGACACACACCTGACAGGAAAGCCCCACGTCAGATCACAGAGCCTTAGATGAGGCCCACAGCACACAGATGGCCTTAGCCATCTTAACATCCAGGGCTTACTGCTGCAAGAAACTTGTTCTTCATTTACAGCGCAACCTGCAGAAGTCCTTGGGGAAACGCATGAAACGGCGGTTGGTCTGTGTGACTTCCCCCACGCCATTACGGCATGCAACTGGTGAGCACATCTGCAGAAACACAAGGCATGGCTTATGCTTTTGGAAATGTACGCTGACTTTTAGGGCAGGATAAATGAAATATTGCAACTGTGAGAAAGATTTCTGAAGTCTAATTGTTACGCAGATGTCAAAAGGTCTCTAATTTCTAACGCTGTGGGACACGTAAATGTTGGGCCATTCTTCATCTTCCTCTGAAATCTCACATGGGCAGATTGTTGAATTTATGTATGTTTTCTAATTTTATATTACAGACAGTGATCCAGAATAAAATCTCCAAGATGTGCAGCTTTCACTAAGAAAACTGACATTTTCAGAAATAAGCAGCTAAAAGTATATGTGCTTAAACTGATTTCTAGCTAGAACTAAATCCTCTATCTAGGCTCCATAGCATGATTTAGAAGGTTTTAATCATCCACCACTCTGAAAATGACTGCAATAATTTAATTTCATTGCAAGGTGACTAGAATGTTTTCTTACCTGGAAAAAAAAAAAAAGAAAGGATACATTTCAACCACAGTAGGTACCTCCAGGGCACACTGCTAGAACTCAAAATAGTTTTTTAACAAACAAATATAAATTATCCTACTGGCTACTTACGAAAGCAACAGAAAAAACAAGTCATTCTTATCAAATTGTTGATACCCACTCAAGAGTTATGTGCACAGTAATTAAATTTAAACTTCAAAGCTTGAGGAAAAACCCTGCATATACTTGGAGAGTCCAGCTCTTAAGGTTACAAACTATAAATATAAAAAGAGAAGTGAAATTTTACTGCTTGTCCCTGCAGCTAAATTAAAAGCAGAGTCAGACACTGAATTAGTAAATCCAATGACATCAATATAAAGTACCTAAGTTTAGTCAGAGATGATCATTAGGAAGGAGCAAATTAATCCCCATCTCAATAGAAACAGAAATACATTTTCCAAACTTCTTTTTTTTCTTTAATTCGTCAGAAAAAAAATACACCAAACCAACAAAAATAAAAAAAGATGCAGGCATGAAAACTCTCTTAACCTTTCTAATGTATGTTCTGGGTTTTATCCTTGATGAAAACAGACATGCCATACATGCTCCAGAGAAAAGTGCATAGACTCAGCTGAACTTCTAACTCATTGGTTCACAGGATAATAGCCTGACATTAATCACTGAAATATAAAAGCAAAAACAGTCAACAGCAAAAACCCATTGTCACCTTAGCACGATTTTCAGCTGAGACAAGTTTGGCTGGCTGAGACGAAACTACAAAAAAACACCTCTTTTTGCAACACAAGGTGGGTGTCGATGACAGATTCTTCACTACTACAGCAGTAAACTAAATCCTGCTACGAACGACTGGGACACTGCCAGTTTGAAGGCAGGACTGTGAAAGCATCCTAAGGAGTAGTGATCATTAAAACAGAAACAAAAATATTTCTAATTTTGTGTTGTTTGAAAACTGAATCTATTTTCCATTATAAGATCTTTTATGTTGTTTCATACAAACTCAGGTTTTTCAAAGAGAGCGGGGATTTTAAGCCTACTCAGCCTGGCTACATTCAGAAGCACTGGAGCCACGATTCCACTACTACCAGACACTCAGGCTGCCCTCCAGATCAAACAGGTAGTTACACATTTACATTGTCATCCCCTGGTAGAGTGAGTTGAAGATTCAAAAAACAAAAAGCAGGTTTGAACAACATCTGTAGTTTTGGTACCCTGACAGTCGGAGAGATGAAAAGCCTTCTTTTATCCAGGGGGCAAGAACAGCACAGACAGTAGCTGCTGGAAGCTTTCCATGTTGCCCTACCCCTCAGAAAATACAGAAACAAACAATTTTTAACAAACCCACATTGCTTATTAATTGCAGTAGATTCCAACTCCATCTTCTCCCCTCATAGGTAGATCTTGAGCACCCAATATAGTATCCCTAATAATAATAATAATAATAATAATAATAATGATGTATCTTTAATTTCCAAAGCACCATTAGACAGTAGTAAATCATGGAATGGTACTGCTATTCCTGAACACCGGTATCTTTGTCTTTTCTGTCTCGAGGATCTCCTCTTAGTTAAAAGTAAGAGACTGAGCAGCGTTTACTGTCCATCACACCATTAAGAGAAATTTTGACGACTGTTTCAGAGATATAAAACCTTTGCCTGAAATGTCTGGCATATTCAAAACAGCTGTACTATGAGACTTTCCTTTTCCTGCACGACCCTTCATTTTTAACAAGGGGCGAGCAAGACTTTGATAAAAATAGTACAACGGTTAAATTTCTGTTGTAATCAGTGTGCTGTATATTTAATTAATTTTAGAAAACAAATCCAAGAAAACTAAGGAGCACAGTGAGGTCTGACCCGCCCTTTAGCCCCTTGATGTGGATACCATGTGAACAGAGTGGTTGTCTTTTCTAGACCCAAAAGTTTCTAGCTCTGACTACGTAAAGCAGCTATAAATGAGATCTGGAGGCCAACCAAATTTAGTGGAGCCCAGATTTTGCCCCATTAAAAAAAAAAATGACCAGGGTATCTATATATTTTCACATCCTTCAGAAACAACAGAATCAAAATTAAATGAAGTGACCATTTTTAACCTTAATTTAGGCTTCATTTTATCTATAGTGGTAGGATGAAATGATTAGATGCTACTGCAGTTCGCCTGCCATTCAAGTGTTCACATGCCTCACGTTTCATTTTGAGGAAAGTGGGTGAATAAAGGTGACTCACATACAAATGGACCACGTCTTTTCAAGAGAGTCCGCTTCTGGTACTGGTTAACATAAAGGTAGCTCCAAATGAAGGTATAGATTTCTCAAACACATTACCAAAAGACTGATGTAAAGCTCACAGATGTGAAAGATGTCTGGCACCTACTGACATTTGATCCACACAATGCATAATGGATTTTATCAGCACTTTTGAATACCCAGAAATGCAGTATGTAACTGATCTCACATTTAATTCCTACCAACTTGTCTGCCTAAGCTAATAAAAACAAAACTTGGAAACCAGACTCAGCATGCCAGGACAGCAGCAAGCTGGGTAGGTTTGCAGTTTTTATTTTTACTTTTAGTGCATTTAACAGGATAATTACTCCAGAGTTTAAGAGAGTCACTGAGGTTGGGATGAAATTTTGCCAAGGTTTAGGTTATACAAGTAAAGAATAATTTGGTTATAGTTTAGAAAGTGAACAGACCAAAAGGATGTTGTTTACTGGAAGATTCAATAATTTAATTCTTTAATACCCATTTCGCTATTGGTAGAAACAGAACTACATAAAGCCACGTTTATGGAGACTGGCTGTTTGCTGAAAAGCTCATGGTTCCTTCAAATCCTGGCCTGTTATCATATTGTTGCATTTTTCATATTAAACTACAATTACCCTTTTTCGGGGGTTCAGTTAAATTAATTTCTAGTTAACATTAGTGTTTGTCTACAGCAGATACACTTAAAACAGCTGTAGTTTCTTTTGGAGCTGTACTGTTATTGAGACCATATGGCCATTATGCTGGTGTTGCTTCCTCTTTTGTCCTCTCCTCTTGACAAAATAATTTATCTTTAATGTGCTAATACTCTTCAGAGCTGGCCTGAACACTGGTTTATTTTTATCCCTCAAGATGCTAACAACCTCACAAATAATCAAAAGTCAAGGGAAAAGAGCATGTGTGTTACCAAGGCAAAACCGTAACAAAATTCTCCAGCCACCTCTCTTTTTCTTCATTAATATCAAGACTACAGCACAGTTTGAAAATAAACAGTGCAAGCATGTTATATGTCATCCATGTTTGTCTGCTGTTACATTTCCACTTTTTAGTGCTATAGTGATTCCAAGGAACAGGCAATACTAAGAAAGCCATTATCGGTCAGAGTCACCAATTCCCAAAATTCAGGTTTTGTTGTTTAACCTGACTCTGTTGAAGGATTTGCCAATAAGCATATGCAAGTAATAGGCAAGGATTAAATCCACTGAACTCAACAACTAAGCTCTATATAACCACATTGTCTAAAAAATTTAACTATCTGGTATGGGGGCAGGGAGGGGGAAAAGCAGCCTTGTGGATATCAGAGTGCTGAAGGTGGGGGTTTCCTCAGGTCTTCACTGCAAAAGGACAGAATTAACATGCATTTTAATTTCTTTACAGAGCACAACTCTGCATCTCCTTTTCTAAACAATTTTAATTAAATTTTAAAGCCCTGTTTGCCAGTAGTTTGACTATATATTAAGGCTAATATACAATAAATATATATTACACAAGAAATCTATTGAAGGAGGATTATAAAACAAGACCATCTATCCGAAGTCTACAATAGGAAAAAAAAAAACCAAACACCACTCAGATCTCCTAAAAGTAGCAGGAGAAGCATATATACAACTGTTAGATTTCTAAATATTTTAAAAAGAGTTGTATAATGTTGACAAAAAAGTCTAGTTTAAAAAGCTTTTGATGACATGCAGAAGAGATTTGGCATGAGACAGTGGCTCAGGGGTGCACCCAAGGATCTTGCATCTGCCCTGGAATGGTCCTCTCTGGAATGAGAGCACAGCACCATGCCACAAAAAACACAGCGAAAGCTGCTGTTCATTGGTTTTGCTGGTAAGAAGGGTGAGGAGAAGCTTGTTTTATTCTTGGACTAACATGATAAAGAATATCATATGCCTCCTGTTTTTAGAATGACTCCTTGGCAGAAGACCCTGCATCTGTGCTATGGTCTTGCCAGTGTGGTCTTGATATAGAAAACACATTTCTCAGGTTTTACTTCTAGGAAGAGCAACCTGGCAGCAGCATCCTTCATTTTGAGCACAGACATTCTTTTAATCCTTGGTCCGATGCTTCTTCCAGCGCTTTCATAGACACGTTTCAATTCGTATTTCATTCATGCCAAATTTAGTATTTCTTACAAATCTCTACAGCTGGAGACAAGAATGCAGTCAGACAATCAAAGAGCGACCCCAGAAACATTTTGCACATTGACCTAAGTTTGAGATGAACCAGTTGATAGCCCACGCAAGCAATTCACAGTCTTTCCAAGCGCAGTCCCACAACTCATGGCTACCTCAGCTCGTGCAGGGGATGAGGGTGGATAAGCTCAGTAACCCATGTGCCCAGGCAGACTACTTTGCACAGAGTAAAACTCTCATGCAGAGATCTGCCTTGGGCTGGAGAGGGGCATTGGCAGCTCCCAAAGCAACAACAAACAAGTTGGTACAAAGAGAGCACTGGAGTGGAAGCAGGCTGAGGCAGGCTAAAATAAAGGGAGGAAGGAGCGTCTATTCCTCTTGAATGCAAAAAGGAAGATATTATAATCAAGCACACAAGCATCTGGCAGATGCAAACCAGAACCCAGCAGTGCTTGCTTTTTAATTCATTTCTCTGCAGGAAGAGTAAATAAAACATGTCCAACTATTTGCCCACAGTACCTCAGCTGACGTCTCTGTGTGGCTATCCAAAAGCCCTCGATTCCAGACACTGTGGTCTCCTGCACATGGTTTTCTGTGGCCTATTACCATAGCTTGGTGCCATCGTGATTAGGCAGTTGGTCCCAAGCCAGGGTAGGAGCCCTCATGCAAACATGAATGGCAACAACCTAAATGCTCCAAGTGAGAAGAGGAGGAATAGTCTCTCCTGGAGGGATCCAAGACCAAATCAAGTGACTAAGTCAACACAGAAGAATAAAGCAATAAACAACAGTTGTTTGAGGGGAGATTTTAAACACTAAACCTACACATTTGTTAATTAGGACCAAAATGGCAGGCTTGCAGGTTTTTTTAAGAGGCATAGTCACAAAGTCACATGATTTTTTTGGTTGGTTGTGATGATCTTCCCCGGATTGTTTCTGGGGGACAGTATAATACAGCAGTATTGTTGCTATATACCCAAACCTAGTGCCATTTTTTCAAAACCATATCTATCAATTCCCAATTAAACAAATTCACCTGACAGCCCTAAGCTTTGCTTTATTTAAAAAACAACCAAGCAACCACACACAAAAAAATCCGCCAAAACAAACCCCCAATAAACCACAAAAGCGGCAAACAAAACACACAGGTAAGACAAGGAATAACGATGTGTTTTGAGGTATCATTCTTCATGCTTCATCAGTACAGATGAATTTCGATCAAAGACAAAAGAGAATAGAAAACTAAGGGACAAAAAGGGAACTTAAAGAAAAGCTAGCTTGCATGGAAGTTTCCTTCCTTCTGTACTAAAATGTGGGCTTGCTTGACTCCTCTTCTGAAAGCTAGTTACACACACTGGTAATTGCTTTGTCCCTTTAGTTATAGCTGGCAAAACCCCATGATCGTTAAGCAACCTTCAGCAATAAATGTGACAGCATTATTTCGGTGAACTATCAACATAAAGACTGTGAAGCAGTGTGTGTGGGGTTGACCGTGACTGGATGCCTGGTGCCCACCAAAGCCGCTCTGTCACTCCCCTTCTCAGCTGGACAGGGGAGGCAAAGTAAAACGAAAGGCTCGTGGGTCGAGGTAAGGGCAGGGAGGGATCACTCACCAGTTACCATCACGGGCAAAACAGACTCAACTTGGCAAAAAAGTTAATTTAATTTATTACAAATCAAGTCAGAGTAGAGATAATAAGAAGTAAAGCCAAACCTTCCCCCCGCCCCTCCCTTCTTCCCAGGCTCAGCTTCACTCCTGATTTTTCTACCTCCCCCCTCCAAGCAGCACAGGGGGATGAGGAATGGGGGTTGCGGTCAGTCCATCACACACTGTCTCTGCTGCTCCTTCCTCCTCAGGGGAGGACTCCTCGCACTCTGCCCTGCTCCAGCCTGGGGTCCCTCCCACGGGAGGCAGCCCTCCACCAACTTCTCCCACGTGAGTCCTTCCCACAGGCTGCAGTTCTTACCAACTGCTCCAGCCTGGGTCCCCCCACGGGTGCCGTCCTTCAGGAAC
>NW_010543961.1:0-14978 GCF_000687285.1 Phaethon lepturus | reverse complement strand
ACCCGCTGGCCATGGGCTGTGCCAGCCCCAGGGCAAGCGCCTAGCAGCTTCTCACAGAAGCCACCACTGCAGCCCCCCAAAACCTTGCCACACAAACCCAACACACAGTGAAACAGGCAACTCAGATGAGTTTGCACAGCACGTTTTCTTTCCTCCTATGCATTTGATTAACATGCTGCTCCTGCTTGATTTCTCTCTCTGCAGCATGGTTGCTGCTGGGTTCCTTACCATCCTGCCTACTTAACAACGCCGGGACATTTCCTACAGCTCTCCAGGAATTCCACAGCTGTAGGAAGACTTAACTCGCTGTCACCAGTCATAATATTCTCTACAGCAGGCATCACTATCTTGGCACAAGTACAAGACAGCCTCAGACCTAACAAAATTCTCACTCTAGGTTGAGAGAAAAGAAGCAGTGTGGTGTGTTAGAAAATATTAGTTTCTTTAACTGTGACACAGTCTAATATACACACACCCCCCTTTGATTCCTCACCGGAATTGAGTCCACTTCTGGACAGGCTCCTCTGCTTGGTAGCCACAATCATGGACCTACAATCCCTCCAGGCCCAGACAGTCTCGGTGGAAACCGAAACAGCAGCAAACCCTCACCCATCATTTTCAAAGAAATAAAAAAAATGTAAAAAAATCAAAGTAAAATACCAATAGTCAAGACAGCCCTTTAAACCCCTTCTCCAATGAGACCTGAACTCAATGCCTCCTCAAAGTGGGAACAAGTGACCACACTGCCCTCCTCCCTTATTCTAACCCACTCACCAGGCGCTGTCTGCATGCACCAGCCACAATCCAAGGGAATTTCAAATCCTCAGCCTCATACCACAGCTCACTATCCTATGCAAGCACAGGCTCTCCATGTAGCCCATTGACCCAAAAGATTTTACCACCACAGTCACCTCCACCACCTGACACCATCTCCACCACCACAGGTGCCAGGGGTGGAAGCTGATGAGACCTCAACCACACCCTGCTGCAGGGCACAAAACCACTGTTTTACCAGAAGACTTGGATCAACTCTTTTAGTCACAGAACTCTGGATTTTTGGAATTAGGTTATTTTTCAAAAGCAGCTTTACTCCTTAGGCCTGTACCCAGGGTCCTCTCCCAGACTGGAGACTCACCAAGTTGGCTGCCAACCTCTGCTCCTAGAGCTGGTTACCTGTCCATCACCTTTCTTTACACGGGCAGTGGGTCAGCAATAGGGCTCAGCTGTGTAGGACTAACTAACTCACACCTGAGCTGCATGGCTTCTGTCTCCTCACCTCTGTGATTTGCCACACACAACTTCAGTTTCAGGCAGGAGAAGTAAAAATCCTACCTTGATAGCTTGACTTGTTGCTCCACGGTTCAGCTGCTCTTCGGGATGAACTCACCCTCTCCAGCTAGAGAATTTCAGTTTCCCAGAGAGCTGCTGGGTAAGAGCTATTGTGTAAAAAGGGACAGTAAGAAAACCCACTTCAGCCGTCTCTGACTGCACATTAAAATGTCCTGCTAAGTGCTTTGGGAGCAAAAACCTCAGTAACATATTAGATCAAGGACTGGGAAGAAGCATATCTCAGCATCTTCAGATAAATCTTGAACATCACACATGCCTCTCTTTTCAGCATTTTCATTTTTTAAACTGGATCTAGACATGAAAATTCAATGGGGACCTGAAGAAAACTGCAACTTATGTGTGAGCAAAGCCTGGTTCTTTCTATCAGATGGCACAGAAGAGAGCCCCGTGGCTCCTCACCCCCCCTGCCACATCCTCTGCATCGTTAGCAGAGCCACATCTGGCGTAGCTAATTGGGGGCAGGCTGAGGACACTAACCTTAGCCCCCCTCCGATGATCTGAGGAATTTCCTTGGCTGCTTTGTTGCTCTAGGGCCTCAATAATATGCATAGGGTTCTGGGTCCCTATCTGGGGACCAAATGCTGGAAAATTAGGTTCTGTACTGACTATTTTTAGGTACATAAATTCTTTATTGGACCTAAGTCTCAGAGCTAAACTGAATGAAGGCATCAATTATTAAGCATCACCTCAGTAATTAGCCTTTCATGTTAGCTGAAAAGCTTAGCATTCCCTCATTTGATCAGAAGTTTCTGTCTCTTCTCATTTTCTGTCATTTCAGATATTTTAATGTCAAGCCTGATCTTTTAAACCTGAGGGCTTATGGATTAGAAGAAAAATGTTCTGTAATGTAACGAAAGTGAGGGCTAGAAGTTATTCTAATGCATGTTAATTAACTCTGTATTATATTCTAAAAAAAAATAAGAACAGCAGATGATAGGCACTTTTACACATAGTAAGAATTCAGCTGTGCAGAAGTCACCCAAAAATGGGGCAAAACAAAATGGATCAATCCCACCACATGATATTCCAGCCTTATCTCTTGTGCTTATGTCATCTCCATGTGATTTGTAAAGCAACATTTAGACATATGGTGGTCTTTCCTGTATGGAGCTTACATGCATAAAGATTGCCTTGGAAAGTGTTCTTTTGGTGGTTTGGGTTTGCTTTTTTTTTTCCTTTTAGACAAGCAATACCATGACCTTTGTTTTCCTCTAGTGGCTTGAAGGCTGTGATGAGATCTTCAGACAACCTGAGTAGTAACATTGCAGAAGAATGAAGATGAAAGCTGAGTTCCTCCTCTTCATCTACTTCTTTTTCCTAGCTTGATTTATTAAAAAAAAAAAAAAAAAAATTCAGTTGTAACCTCATCTGTCAGCCTATCTGTCCTCCTACATATGGAACAAACCGAGACTGACAAAGATGGGACAAGGCACTCCCTTGAGTGGAAAAAGCATCTTCAGAAGCTTTGGCTGCTCTGCAGAATGGGGAACATCAAAGGGACCATTGAGGTAGCTCTTCCTTCACCTCCCCGTGGATCTGCACACATGGTGTCAAGCACACATACTAGCAGTTGTCCAGAAAGCAAAATTGCTGAGCTGGCAAGTTACGAACACCAAGACAATCTCCCAAAAGCTTAGGTGACTTGAAGTGCCACAGTGATGTGACTATTCTGCTTCCAGCTTGAGTCAGTGTTTGTTGCTCCAATACATAGGACGTATCTTTCCAGTGGAAGGCCGGCAGAAGAGGTCCAAAAGGAGCACAGGTTGCACAGCTTAGGCCAGCCTGTGGTTCAGTGCACCCCATCACCATAGGATCAGCTGTAAGATGCCCACAGCAGCTTTTTCCCCCTTCTGCCAGTCAGCTGCACTGACCCCAACAGACCTGGAAGTGACTTGATTTTGCAGTTTCAAGTGGTAAGATGAATGAACATTCAGGCATATTGGCAGCATCATTACAGTTAATTACACTTGTATTAAGCTCCCACTCACTGCATAAATTGTGCTTTTGCAAATACTAAGATTTCTGGTTGATTTAAAGCAAACCCTTTCCTGCAATGCCCTTGCCCTCACACTTTTTTTCTGAAGACAATGTTACTCTGTGTGTTATCGGAGCAGAAGCAATTGTGATATTTGTATGTGAGATTCAACTGTACAAGTAAATCAGAAGAAACTACAGGACAATACTTTTTTTTTTTTTTTTTTTTTTTTTTTTTGGCCACTCTTCAGAAACTAGACAAAAGCATAATTTTAAGAATAGGGTCAAAACAATAGTTAGAAAGGCACTTCAATAACACACTTTATCCAAACCTTCAAAACCTAGAGAGGCACACAGCACTGAAATTATCTCTGCAAACACTGTATTCCTATTTTCTTGCCCAATCCTTCAGTAGAAATTATCCTCTCCTACCCTGCTCCGGGAG
This sequence comes from Phaethon lepturus, assembly GCF_000687285.1. NCBI lineage: Eukaryota > Metazoa > Chordata > Aves > Phaethontiformes > Phaethontidae > Phaethon > Phaethon lepturus. The sequence continues at coordinate 11,209 of NW_010543961.1, read as the reverse complement.
GAGACTGGGGGGCAGAGATACAGAGATAAGACTATGGCCTGATATTCTGCCCAGATGGAAGGACATCCCTTTAATAGCCTTCTATACAGGAAGCAGAGTTATTTACATTGCCTTTAGCGACAGTTTATTTAATATAAAAACCAGGACTCTGCCTCACGGGCTTTTGATTCTTGGTAGCAGTACTCAAAAAAAAGCTTTCCTTCTATAATTTCTCTTGTATATTTTTTATTTCATGTACCTGCCACTGGACTCGGATTTTTCATGTGTGGCAGTCCAGCAATCTGGCTACCTCATTTATCAAAGCAGCTTCCCTTCTAGTGTGGTACTGTGATTTGGCAGCATAGCTTTCAGTAAATTAGTAATTGCTGTCACCTCCTATGAAAGGGAGTATGGAGGTAACCATTGTTACAGCTTGAAGTGTACATCCAAAGTCTATTCCCCTTTATACGCTTTCCAAAAGTCTGTACTCCAAAGGTTGCCTGTATTTTAGAAAAATTGTGACATTTAATGAGTACTGCTTTATAGCCTAAGACTATGAAGTTTCTGTTCTGGGGGGACGGCCAGACAGCAAGTGCTGGCTTTGATTTTACGTGCCTGTCATTATAGTGACTTGACAGACGTTTAGAGTGCTCTCAAATAAACATGGCAAACAAAATTAACATATTATCTGTGGTTCTCGTACTTTTCACTACAGTGATCCTGTTCATTTATTACGTAGCCATAAATCATTCCCAGTAAACTCCATCGGTTAAGAATTAAAGTATCATCTTAATTCCACAAACACACAGCAATTTTTTAACATCACAGTTCAAAAAGATTTCTTCTGCGCACATTTTTTCCTTCCTTCAGAATCACGCTGCACTTCACTAGATATCTGAGGCAATAAACCAACCGCTGGTGGCCAAGATAACCAGGGAGTACAAGAAGTTCCTGGTAGCCTACCTGACCGGGGATTCAAGATGACTCATTTTCCTTGCCACAAGAAATAAATTAAGCATTTCGGTATCCAGCCCAGTGAAAACATGCAACTGTTTAATCACATCGTGAATCTGCATTACTATAATACCAACAGGGAACCCCATTGCACATGGCAGAGAGTACCGCAGACAGTAAAGAGATGATCCTTGTCTCCAAAAGTTACAACCCCAGGACTACAGAAAGTACAGCGATACAGAAAGATGTGGAGTATTTCAGCAAAATGGAAACAAAATGAGTGACCACAACAAATTTGCTCTGAGCACGACAGTAGCCGAACAGCACCCTGTCTTTTTATCACAGCAAAAGGTAATTTCTTAGGGTGATTAAAGAAAAGGAGGTAAGATAGAATACTTGTAGAGACTTTCTCTCAAGCATAAAGGGAAGCATGTGCTGGCACTAACCTGCAGCAGTAAAATGACAACAAAATGCAATTCCAGAATGCTTTCTATGTTAGCTGTTAAAAATTTTTGTTTTCCTTTTTACAGACACATCCTAACGCAATTATTACCTATACTAAAAAGACTCTTGTTGCTGCTCCCTGAATCAGCCACAAACTGGACTAGAGTACATACACCTAACTCTCAAACTCCTCTGTAACTGCTTACAACACAAAAACTATAAAATAACGTTTTTTAAAAGAGAAAAAAATGGCAGCATCATAGTAGTGGGATATTGCTGGAGAATACTGAGGAAAGAATGAACTCTGCCGAACTGTTGGACTGATTTTCTTTGTAATGATTTTTCAGGCTAATGATTTTTCGTTATGGCTTTTATCATTATCTGTAGGATGTCAGAGGAATACAAAGTCAGGTGTAAAGGACCTGATTTTGGGGTTCCATGATTTATACTGCTCTGGAGTTGCATTAAGGATCACTTGCTTCAGATATAGCTCAAGTACAGACTGACGATCAAAAGCTCCTGAGATAATTACTATCCCAAGAATTGCCATTGCTACTTTGAATTCATTTTTACTTTATTTATCTCAGATAGAATAAGATTTAGTGGAGGCTCTCAGGCAGTTTCAAACCCAAGCTATGTAACTGCAGTGATGAGATCGCACTTCGGTTGTCAAGCTACTTCTCTCGCACAACTCCCAAATAGCACAGGTGGAGGAAAAAACCGCTTGAGAACTTGATGTAATCACCACAGCTGCCCTCAGCTCCTTTCAGGTCAGTATCCCCTGCCTTGCTGTTCTTCCAACTGGCTTCAGAGATCTTTTTGCTGCAAAATTACCAAACTGACAGGCAGACAAGCTGGAAGAAATAAGGAAACAGCTTTGTTTTGGTTGTATGCAATTCCAACAGCTGTCTCAGGCACTGTCGGAAATGGCAACCCATGAAGGTCTGCATATCATCACGTTGTCCTTGTCATACATCATGTCATGCTACAATCTCCATAGCAACATATTGTTTTCAAAATTTCTGTCATATTAATTGGGAAAACAGTAATCAGAGGCTTAGGCCATCTTTACCATTTCTTATGTGTTTTTTCATAAATAACCATTTCCACCTGCATTGGAGATTGTTTTATTAGTTTCTAATACGACCAGAAATGTGCAAACCAGAGGTGTACAGCACAGAAATTTGCTTCAGTGAGTTACATTTGTTATGCAAGATGCCACTAAAAAAAAACATTAAAATGTATGAAGTCATTTAACTATAGCCTACAGACATAAACAGAAATAAAATTTAAAAAAAAGAATGAAAGGAAGATACCCTGACTTATCTTTGTAGATAGTTATGCATTTCTGCATTCTGGTTTTCTGTACAGAGGAACTGGCTTTGGATTTGTAATGAAAAGGGTGAAGGGTTTATGGTATGCTCTGTAGTTAAGGGCTCTACATATTCTCCATTGTAATCCTTTACTCTTGGAGCAGTAGGCTCTGTTAAAGGACAGCAAGTATGGAACAACTTTATCGAGGTTAGCAGAGTTAAACTGATGTGCAAATGCAGCCCTTCTGTGCTGACAATAAAAATTAATTTCAGTTCTAAACCTGGTTTCCACGATCACCAACCAACAGCAAGAATTTAGAGGAATTTTCTCTTTACCAGTTTTCAAGGAACTGTTGTCTTGTATTTTCAGTCCGCACAAGTAGAAACCACTTCTAGTGCTAATTTTGTACTAAAGTCTTGCTCATTAAAAGACGAGTCAACCTCAAAAGCAACATGCAGCTGCAGTGATTAAAAAAAAAAACCACCCTGCAACCTCTGCTCTGGTCTTGATAGAGCAAACAGGAATCGGTGTTTTTAAAAACCCTTTCTCTACGTAAAACAGTGTTTTAAGGGCTTCATATTGGAAAAAGGTGAATTTCACCTAGCGTTCAGCTGTCGAGTACCTGTTCCAAAAGGCTGCTCCTGTCCTACAAAGGCCAGACCCATCTCTTCTTCCTCCACTTGTGCAGTGTGAGCAAGAGAAGTTGTTTCTTCCCTTCCAAGCTATCCCATCTTCGTTAGTCTACTGGCACCCAGAAAGGTGTAATACCTTTACAGCGGGGGCACATGCAGAGCTTGCAGAAGCGTTGCAGAAGAGCAGGAGTACACTGCTATAATGCCGGCTACGCTGACTCTCTTCTGACAGTCTCTAAGGACACTGAGAAATGAAGAGGTCTTTGTGCCTGTACCACCTCCACTTTATAAAGCACACAATAGTACGTGACATGTTACTCCCACTTCCACTTGTCACAGTGGAGCCTAATTTTTTATCCTCCTTTTTGCTACAAACCACTAAGGTACTGTCTATTGAAAAAAGCATTCAGACGTTGTGACTTTTCACTCTGTAGTTCAGAAGGGCCTAGACTGCAAATCTTGGGCTTTTATTCTGTCCAAACGTGCAATACAGGGCCTTTAAACCTGTAAAATTCCCTCTCTTCTGCTACAGGACAAGCAAAGGTGACAAATTAGTCTAAATGCTCTATAAATTACAGAGAAGGGGATGCTAAGTGTGGCTGTGCTAGGTCGTTTTTCACTTCAGATCTAGTGGACTTGGAATCAGGGGTCGTCTGCTGCAGTGATGCACTCTACTTTGCGTGGGCACATCCCACATCTGCCCCTTTCAGACTCTTAACTTTAATACTCAGATATTCCTGTTGGTTTTGGCACTCAACTGTCAGGAAGTTGGTAGAAAATATAAGGAAACTTTGGACAAAACCATGATCTTGGAAAAAAAAACCACTTTAGGAACAGCTTTCCGTCACTCTAGTTTAGCATGCTTGATTGTATGAATACTGAATACTATAATCGTTGGAGAAAATGCAAAATCCATACAAAACAGGAGCAGATTTGTGACTGGTATAAAAATCAGAATCAACAGGATAGCAATGTATTCTCTCATGTTCCTGTGAGAGAATTTTTAACAAATAGATTCAATATTTCTAGTCACCCAGCAAAGTTAGTCTCTGTCTTCCCTGAGCCAAACAAGACTAAAAGACACTTACTGTGAAAGATGTATCTCTTCAGAAAAACTTCTCAGACCTCCCTGTTTAATTTGAAGGATCAAATTAATAGTGCAATTAAAAAAAAAAAAAAAAAAAGAGCTATCACTAAACTACTGTTTAAGAAGACATTCCAGACTGCTGTTCATTTTCTGGAGAAAATTGTTATTTATTACTAGTGACAAATAGTACCTTCCTACAAGGACCTCTATTATATGCCTTTCTCTGGAGGACAAAGATCTGACTGCATATAACTTAAGAATTAGCTAGAATTAACAATTGACTTAATAAAGTAAATACTTCTTAAGGAGTTTCTCACCGAGGACATTCACTTGCCAAAGTAATATTGAAGATGTCGTATTAACACCCTTGTAACATTCCCAGAAAAAACAGTGCACCAAGAGCATTTAATGAATACTACTATTAATAACTATTAACAGTGGAGACAGAACACAACGTATTATCCCAGTTTGAGTCACAAAAAACTCCAATATCAAAAGCCTGGTCATAGTGTATTAATTATAAACCAGAGAGATGAGCTGCTTTCTCTATAATTATCTGTCTACAGCATCTAGACAAGAAAACCAGCGAAACATCCAGAAATAACTAAAACAAGCTATAAATATATTATTTACTATATCACCACTGTAGATCGACTGCTGTAATTCATAAAATGTTGTGAAGGCCATTGGTTTTCTAAGACGCTGAATTTAAATAGAGCTATATTGTCAAATCACTAAATGAACATGAAACAATAGGCAATGTACCAAAGTGGGGTTTTCAGTCAATTTGAGATTATACAACAATGCCAATATATATTGAAGGCACAAATGTATCTGGGTCCAGAACAAAAACCTGTATAAGCTACCGTATCAGCTGTTATGTATAAAGGGTAAAATGATGTTGTTCTACAATAAGTAAACGTACCTATTTATAAACTTATTCAATGTATTCCTCTGAAAGTTTGTGAAAGTATGATAAACAATGGCCTAAAATTGAAATGTTCAAGTTTTCTAAGTATGCTAATCCTATTACAATCGATTCTCACACAGGATCTTTACAATTGTAACAATAATTTGGCAAAGCAGAGAATGTTCATTCAAATAAAAGAGCTAACATTTTTAATATCTCAACAGCTTTTTGTTTCTAGTAATAGTAAATCAGCATCTTCTCTATTTTTCTCAAGTGGAAGACTTTGTTCGCAGCAAAGTTATGGTGTTCATTTAAATCTGCAGGGCAACACAAACAAAAAAATCTTATTTATGTTTCTATGACAGAATAACTACTTTTACTCGGACAAATTCATGTAAAATATATATTTTTCGGTATATATAAAATCCTTTCCTTTCAAACAGTATGCAAGGTAGGAAAGAAAAGGTAATTACCACATAATTGTATGACAGCAATTTATTAGAAATTTTACTGCTATATTTCGACACTATATGTGTCGAAAGGGGTTTTTTGTCCAAATTTTGTCCAAAATTTCCTTCCCAGGAAATAAACTTATATACATATATAGACTGGTGATGAGCGTGTAGGGTTGACTAAGTAGAGCAGCCTTCCATTTCTTCTTCCATGGGGCATGTTGTATTCCCATTTAGAGACCATTGATGTAGAAATAATGCTGGAGGAGCAAGAACTCAAAACAAACATACAGACCAGATTTTCTCCTATCTATCTGCTGTCCTGATCTTACAGGTTTGCTTAGTGACCTAAGGAAGGTCCATTCTAGTTCAAGGGTGGTCTCTTTAGAGGGTTAGCACTTCTGTGAGTTTCTATGTTACCCTCCAGCTTTCATCCTGTTGTATCAAAAAAAAAAAAAAAAATTTCAGGAAGAGGTGAAGAGAGGAAGGCACGGTCAGGATGTTCATGAGATTCAGCGAGCTTCTGGGTTTGACCCTTCCAGGGTGTTCGCAGCTCAGATGGTAGCACCTCAAGGCTTAAATATTGGGAAAAGGAGGACAGGCAGCCTGGAGCTACAAAACATGGAAGGGATGCCAAAGCAAGCTATTCCCCTGGTAGTCAAGGACGAACGGGGCATGGAACAAATTCTCTGCGATTCAGAGTCTCCCTGCCACTCACACAGAGCTATCCAAAAATTGAGGCTTTGACCAACATAGACACTTTGGGCACTTTGCCAGAGGTAGCATCCCAGAGAGTGCAAAAAAAAAGGCAGGATTATCATAGGCAACAGCAAACTATACAGACTATCTCTAACTACTTCTCTAGCAGATTTTGCGTCATTTTTATTAATGTAATGTTTCCTCTAGCACAAATACATTTTTTTTATTAGGTGACATATGTGCCTTTACAGGTTCTTATGTGCGAGAACTTGACTCTCAAGTTTGGCAGTACAGGAGAAAACAACCCTCTACCAAACCAAAATGCCATTTTCGCAAACTTGCTTAAGCAGCAAGTATCGTAAGTCTGGAAACTTCTCCATGTGTGTGTGAGAGGAAGGAGGTTACAAACGGAATTTCATTAAGTCCTAACGCATGCTTTGGTAGCTCCGCATTTGGAAGGGAAAAGTGAGCTACGCAAGATTTCCAGCGGCAAGAAAAACACAGGTTTTTAATACAAAAGTCTGCTCTTACAGGAATAAAAAGAAAAACCTTTATAGAATTCATCAGGTTTTGTAAAATCAGTTAGCCATCCACAGCATTTGTGAACTATCATGTATGTGGAGAGGGAGAAAAAGATTTTCCAAGAACATTAATGGACGTAGGCACATTTGGATCATGATAAATCTACCTAATTATACCATCTGGACTGTTGCATTTTTTCTTCTTCTTCAGTTATTAAACTTACAAATAAAGGATTTTATTTGTCAGTGCTTTGTTCCAAACAGGCAACTCTAGTCTAATTTATTTTGATCAGGTAGGGTAACTTAGATCTGTTATGAAAGTGAAAAAAGAAACAATATCATTTATATATAAACTAACAGGGGTTCTTTTCCCAGAGATCATATACAAAAATCAAGATAAATAAATGCTGAATAGATTTAACAGATATCCATACTAATATCTCAAACATTGCCACACGATCCCGAAACAACATACTCTTTTCGGCAGATCCTGAGGTGGCCAAACATTTATTTAAGATGAAAGAAACCACGTAGACACTCACTCCCGTAGGTTGGCGAATGGAAACAAACTGGTTAGAATGATCCAAGGGTTTAAACTCAGATACCACATCTCTGAGTGCCAAAAAAACCCCCCAAAAAACCTTTAAACATTACCAGTCCCTTTCTGAAAATCAGACCCAGAAGGCACCGAGGCACGCCCCACGCAAATCAGGTTGGAAAATTGGTGAGAGCGCAGTCCTCTTCACTTACCGCCACGCGGCTGCGGGCTGTCGTTCCCTTGGCCAGAGCTAATTAAAGAGGCCACTGCAGAAATGACTGCTCTGGCACGAGGAGGCTCCTGCCCTTGTTGCTGCCCGTTCACACACGTCTCAGGAGGTGGGGGAGCGTGGGAGAACTGGCGGGGCAGCGGGGCAGAGCTCCCCACGCCTCCCACAGGCTGAGCAGTTACCACCAGCTCTGTAGCCTGTGACAGAAGAAACTCCAGCCTGCCACGTTTTTGAAACAAAACAGCAAGAAACACAACGTAAGGTAAAGCAACCAAAGAGCGTTATATTTAATATCAAGGGGGGGAAAAAAAAAAAATAATCCGTGCTGGATGAGTCAAGCTTTTATTGCTAAACCAGTTTAAATTAAAGCAGGTGGCAAACTGCTATGCTCCGTAGCTAAGGAAAGCACAAAAATCAGGTTCACAAATTATTTCTTAGCGTACCAGTTGTAGCAAGCAGGAGATTCAGAAAAGCGTATTTTAATTAAAAACTTTATTTTTCATTACAATTCACAGTTTATACATGGCAAGATGAACCCTCGCCATGTGGACATTCAGAACACTGTGCTGGGGAGACAAGGGTCTTTGTTATAAGAGCATTGCTCGGTGCTGTGTCATGGAACTTCCTTAGTTTTAAAAGCGTACTCTCTGTAAATGTTAATCGACTGGTATTTACACTGAATTGACTGAATTTACATATTAACTTATATTTATTAGAAAACAAGCTAAGCATCCAAAAAACATTAACATTCATATCTTGCATGTTATCTAATGGTCAGAGATGCTGTAAGATTTGCCGCTTGAATCATGCCCAATCAGCAAAGTCCCGTTCTTTTTTTAATTTACACAGAGCCTAAATTATTCTTTAAGGCCTGTTCTATTAATTTTATGTACAGCCAGGTTACAATAGACTAACATAAGAAAAAAATGCAAAATTATCCATTCCATCCCGCATTTCTTCTGAATCTCATGTACACCTATAAGCAAAACAGAAGATACAAAATTAAAGTTAATGCGTTTTCTTAAAACCAAAAAGAAAACCCATAGTCCGGTTTAGATCTGCTTCTCGTCAGCCTATCCTGTCTGAACAATCATCGGTATTCAGATTGTGCTATTTGTCAGCTCTTCTTCATGCCTGCGCTTCTATTCGGAGCCATCTCCATTTGAGACGTAGAAAGTCACAGTGGTACCAGTTTCAGTCGCGTTCCCACGTCAGTCACAGCTCCGGCACGGGCAGCCCCTGCGCAGCGCGACTCTCAGGAGAGCACGCCAGCAGGATTCCCGGGTAAAACATCGTATGGCGCCTGCTGTGACTCGACTTAAAGAGGAAGTTAAGAATCCTTTTCATAGAGCAAATATCTGGCAGAAGGTTTATGCTTATTAAAAATGGCTGTATTTTTCTGCATTGTTTTCCGGATGTGGTTATTAGAATACAGCAATTAAAAGCCTCTCCTGCCTCTCCTCAAAATAGTAATTTTTATTTGCTCCTGTCATCTACCAAATAATTTAGTTACAGGTAAGCTGCGGATTTTTTTTTTTTTTTTTTTTTTTGGTACATCTGATGCAGAGAAAAAAAAACAACTGCGGAACACTGCTTGAAAAAATAAGACCCAAAGAGGGTCTGCAACTTCTACAAGTCAGTGTGAACAAGTATCAGCTGGTCCTGAGTAAAACAAAATGCTTCTGGGGGACATGTTTGCAACTTTGAAACTGCAGTGCCTTTAAATTTAGAGCTAAGAACATCGTTTGATGATTGTTGAGTTTTGGCATTCATTCATGCTGGTTGGTATCTTCATGACAGACACCTTTAAAACACCATCATTTCAAGAAGAATGAAAGCTCAAATGAAATACACTTCTCATGCAAAAAAAAAAAAAAAAAAAAAGAACCCCAAACAAATAAAAAACCATACAGGAACTGTAGAGGTTCTGGTTCTTCAAAAGATAAGGCACTGACAAAAATTTCTTAGGTAAAAGGCTGCATAAGAATTTCTCGCCATTTACAAATGTGTTGTAGTCCTGAAATAGTCCATTCCTAGGCTCAGTAAGGTAGACCCTGAAATTTTAAGGACTGATCCCTCAAAGCTACATTGTTACCATAAAGAAGTGTGATTCATTCTTGAGGCCGTATGGCACGTTAGGAGGAGTGAAAAACAGTCTGGGCAGATAAAGGCAGAAGACGTTGCTTGTTCCAGCATCTTTCGACAACAGAAGTGCCATTCGTCTTTGTGTCTTTGAAGAGATGTGATGGTAACGCCGGGCTGTAGTTTCTGTGGAACTCATGCACACATATAAAATGCTATTAGCATTGATCATTGACGGGGTGGAGAAAAAAACAAAAAAAAAAAGGTGTATGGCTAGTCTAAGCCAAGAGCTTCTCAAGGACTCGGCTCCAAAGCCACGGCTACTTAATGTTTTCAATAACAGCTATCTCTTCTGCAGCACAGTGCGGCGTCAAACCGTTCATGTAAATGCTGTCCGCCTTTGTTAGGGCTGGCAAGAGGTCCTTCTCACTGGTGAGGTGGTTGACTGAAAGGGTTCTCTTGCAGGGAGTCAGGTCTTGACTGTGGTTGACGGCGAGTTCTGCGGAGAGCTTCCTTTTGATGGAGGTAGCCCGCTGGAACTTGTCGTAGATCTCCACGCTCAGGCGCCTTCGAGTTTCTTTGAACTCTGCGGTGACGTTGGCTGTCCACTCCGCAGCATGGGCTCTGAATTCCCCTACCTGCGGCAAAAATGAGGGGAAAAAAAAAAGGAAGCGTTACGGGGCCAAGGGCTTTAGACACTTGCTAGGCGCAAGAGCCCAGCGAGAGAGCAGCGCGGTTTGGGGCTGGCAAAGAGCTGCTGCTGGCACAAGTTTCTCACGCTGCAGACTCACTCTTTTATTGATAGCGACTAAAGAAGAAGAAATGTTGCCCTGGGTAAGAGTTAACAATGATTCTGAAAACACAATAAAAATACTTTCTGCCAAATTTTCTTTAACGGTAGGCAGTCAACAACATGGGGAAGCCGCAGAGCCCTGACAGCTGCACGGCACCTCGTGTATTGTCACGAGGGTGCAGGGTTATTTATGGGCACTTCTACTGCCTCTGGAAAGATCCCTGGGAGACTTGGCAAAGAATTTTCTAAATTTAGGCAGAAAAGCTTTTTTAAAGGAAAACGCCAGCTGCTTGTGTTCTCTCTTTTTCGCGCTTGCTCAAAGGCAGCACCGGTACAGCGGCAGTTTCGGTCACGTCGGCAGCATATTGTCACGAGGGTGCAGGGTTATTTATGGGCACTTCTACTGCCTCTGGAAAGATCCCTGGGAGACTTGGCAAAGAATTTTCTAAATTTAGGCAGAAAAGCTTTTTTAAAGGAAAACGCCAGCTGCTTGTGTTCTCTCTTTTTCGCGCTTGCTCAAAGGCAGCACCGGTACAGCGGCAGTTTCGGTCACGTCGGCAGCACGTCCGCTGACC
>NW_010543960.1:316-39537 GCF_000687285.1 Phaethon lepturus | reverse complement strand
GGGGGGGACGGGGACGGGGGGGGACGGGACACAACACGACATTGCTGTGACATAAATTGTTAAAAATAAACACTTCATGTGTTTACACAGGCTATTAATTTGGTCTACTTGTTAAAATTCTGCTTAATGAATTTAAATAGGTTGTCTAAGATAAATAATTCCTGTTTGCTAGATCACTAACTTTTTTCTCTTGTGGAAGGTGATAGTGTTGAGTTTTACAGGAGTGAAGGATGTTTTCTTTGTGCAGGTTAAAAATGGTCGTTCAACGTCTTTTCTTGTTGTGTCTCTTTGTCACCCTTTTTTCTCTGTGACTTTCATGCTAATTTGGTATTTAAAAGTGATAGGTAATACATTAGCCAGACTTGTAAATGGTATGTCATGGATTGTACTAAATTTCTTCAAGCAGAAGGCAACTGGTTGCATAGAACTAAAAGGCTTATTTACCTTCCTTTTAGGTTTCATCTGAAGACCGAAGTACACTGTGGGCTTTGATTACTTTTTATGGAGGGAATTGCCAGCTAAGCCTCAATAATAAGTGTACTCATTTGATTGTGCCTGAGCCAAAGGGGGTAAGAGTTTATTACATGTACAGTTCTTGTTGTAACTCTCATTTGCTTTTGAATAATCAAAAATTCTCCATCTTCCTGAAATTAGAATTCTTAAGGCTGCTCATTAGTCTTGAACAGCTAAATTCAACACAATTGTGCGTTGCAGCTATTCAGTTTGTATTTATTTTCTGCATGGCTTTAAGCCCGATTAATTCAAAAGATGTCCACTTCCATATAGGTATTCATATTTCTGGTTGAATAAAGCATTTTGTTCTTTATTCCGTTCGTCTTAACTGAATTTTGACATCATAATCATAAGTGATTGTGTTTTGTACACCTATGGATACAGAATCAGTGAAGAAAAATGAAGGACAAAATTGAAAAATTGTGTAAAATGCGCTTTGATATTATGACGGAGGAAGGAATAAAGAGAGCAGAAGGAGGAGCAGTGGGGGTTTCTTTTCTTTTTTTGTTGTTTTTTTTTCTTAAAGAAAAGAGAACTCTTAAAATCCCTCAACTCATTCATCTTAAAGAGAGATGATAGGGTAAACAGTACGCAGCATTCCTGTCCAACTGCTGACAAAATAGTCATACTTCAAATCACTGCCATCATAGCATCATAAGAATATCTCACGTTGGAAGGGACCCATAAGGATCACTGAGTCCAACTCCTTGCTCCTTGCAGGACTGCCTAAAACTAAACCATATGACTAAGAGCGTCATCCAGACACTTCTTGAACTCTCAGAGGCTTGGTGCAATGACCAGTTCTTTGGGGAACCTGTTCCAGTGACCAACCACCCTCCTTTTCCTAATGTCTAATCTGAATTTCCCCTGATGCAGCCTCAGTCGATTTCCTCGTGTCCTACCCCTGGTCACCAGAGAGAGGAGATCAGCACCTCCCCCTCCGCTGCCCCCCTTGAGGGAGTTGTAGACTGTGATGAGGGCACCCCTCAGCCTTCTCTTTTCCCTTAAAGAAAAGAGAACTCTTAAAATCCCTCAACTCATTCATCTTAAAGAGAGATGATAGGGTAAACAGTACGCAGCATTCCTGTCCAACTGCTGACAAAATAGTCATACTTCAAATCACTGCCATCATAGCATCATAAGAATATCTCACGTTGGAAGGGACCCATAAGGATCACTGAGTCCAACTCCTTGCTCCTTGCAGGACTGCCTAAAACTAAACCATATGACTAAGAGCGTCATCCAGACACTTCTTGAACTCTCAGAGGCTTGGTGCAATGACCAGTTCTTTGGGGAACCTGTTCCAGTGACCAACCACCCTCCTTTTCCTAATGTCTAATCTGAATTTCCCCTGATGCAGCCTCAGTCGATTTCCTCGTGTCCTACCCCTGGTCACCAGAGAGAGGAGATCAGCACCTCCCCCTCCGCTGCCCCCCTTGAGGGAGTTGTAGACTGTGATGAGGGCACCCCTCAGCCTTCTCTTTTCCAAGCTGAACAAACCAAGTGACCTCAGCTGCTACTCATAAATCGTGCCCTCGAGACCTCTCACTGTCTTGGTCATCCTACTCTGGATACACTCTGATAATTTGATGTCATTCTTATATAGAGGCACCCAAAACTGCACACAGTACTTGAGGTGGGGCTGTACTAGTGCAGTGTAGAGTGGGACAGTCACCTTCCTTGACCAGCTTGCTGTGATGTGCTTGATGCACCTGAGGACATGGTTGGCCTTTTTGACTGGCAAGGCACACTGTTGACTCATATTCAACTTACCATCAACCCAGACCCCCATATCTCTTTCCGCAGGGCTTCTCCCCAGCCTCTTGTCCCCCAGCTTGTACGTATAACCGGGATTATCCCATCCTGGGTGCCGAATCCGACATTTGTTCGTGTTAAATTTCAAATGGTTGGTGACTGCCCAGCTCTGTGTGAGGCCTCTCTACCCTCAAGGGGGTCCACATCTCCTCCTAATTGAGTATCATCTACTCCCTACATGGGAGTAGTCAGTCAGATGTGTCTGTCTTTATGCAAATGGAGAAACTGTATCAGAAAGATCAGGTAACTGGCTAAAAGCAGCATTGAGCACATCGGAACACCCTCCTCTACTATAATGCCAGTAATGCTTTGGTTATGTGTTCAGGTACTCCTTTTCCTGAAGAAGAAAGATACTTGTAATTGATTTAGTGCCGTTGTTCAGAGACTGAAAATACTTAAAACAGATTGAAGCTCACTTAAAAATGATTGCTTGGATGCTGTTAGTTAACATGGTGGATGGAGCAAGTTTTTGATTTTGTTTTTTGTGTTTTATTTTTTGTCCTTTAATAACATGAGCACATTTCCATCACCATTGTTTTAAATTTCAAATCAGTGGGAGGGGTCACCCAGGTTAGCTATTGGAATATGAGTGACTCTAAGATCAGGTTCTATACACTACCTCCTTACATAGATCTGTAAAACTTTGTCAAGTTTCTAATGCTGTTTTATACAAATTGAGTATATTACTGTCCCACCAATGACCCTTTTCATATTTTGGAGTTAAAGTAAACTATCTAATACTAAGAGAAAAACACATGGCTAGTAGGATGACAATAAATTTATGCATGCAATACATAGGAAAGTGCTTTAGAATAAAACATGGGCTGGCATTAGGAGAAGAGAAAGTGTGGACATGGGGAATGCTTGCTTTCTCTTCCCTGTTTAATTTAAAACTATAAGAATCTTTGTAGGTTTGGGGGGGGTTGGTTTTTTTTGGTGTGTGTTTTTTCTTTGTTTTGGGTTTTTTTTAAGTGCATGATCTTTCTTCTGTGGAAGATTTAGAAGGGTGTACAGAACACCACCCTACTTGTCTCCTCCATCACAACAAAACGTAATGCTTGGACAAAGAGCTTTTCTACCTAAAATGGTGTTTTTAAGAGGCAGTGATACACATTTAAGAAGTATTGCCTTAAATCATAAGCTTTTTAGAGCAGAGGATGTTGTTGTTTTGAGCCTGCCAGTCAAGAAACTGGAGAAAAAACACATTAGCATTTCATATAGAATCATAGAATCATTTAGGTTGGAAAAGATGTTTAAGATCAAGTCCAACCGTTAACCTAGCACTGCCAAGTGAACATCACCCAGTCCCAAACCTGGGGTCCAAAATAAATATCTTGTTTAATTTATGTAATCATGGGATGGGAACAATTTTATAGGGTGATTATTTAAAATGCTTCTAGTTCTGCTGCTGTGACAAACTACTACAAGGGAATCTGCAGCAGTTCGTAATAAGAACAGTTTTGACACTAGTGAAAACTTAAACGATTGATGATTCACAAGATGATAAAACAAGATTCTTAATAATTCTAACCACAAAAGAAGAATGAAAACTCGTATTTGCAAATAAACTTGGTTTCATCTGTAATCTCTTTATTGTGTATGAATGACAGTTCATTTTAGGAAATAACTCTAGAGAATCATTAAATTAATTTCCTCTGAATGTGCTAATTGTTAATTTATACTGTTTGACATACAAAGAAAATCCCAGTTCAATCACCTTTAAATATTAGATCCTGAAATTAGTTTCAAATCTTAGAAAGTTTTCTTTTTTTTTCCCCCCACTGTCTTGAAATTTGTGAGGGGTTTCCATCAAAGAGGATGTTTGAATAAATAGAGTGCTGATCCCATATCTATTTCTGTTTCTTGGGAAAGGAAACAGTGAAGTTTTAATATTTGTATATATCCTCAAATGATGAAATGATGAGGAAGAGATAAAATTTTCTACTTGGTCAGCATCGTAACCTCTCATTGAAGTGGATTTAACTAATATTTGGATAGAAGTGTAACTTTCAATTTGAGGGCAACATTACAGTTTGCAGCTTCTGAGAAGGTGTATGGGAAATATCCAGTCAGTTTCTGATTTGTATTTCTGGTGAAATGCATTTTTTCAGTGATCACCTTGTAAATATATGTCTTTGTTTTGAAATTCTGATTTTTGCCTACGTGCTTTTTCATGGTGGGTTTTTTTGTTTGTTTGGGTTTTGTGGATTTTTTTTTTCTTTTTTTAGTGGAGAAAATGTAAGTATAAACTGTATTTAGACTCACCTTAATGTCTACCTAAAAATGAGTTGCATCTTAGTATTGGCTGTGATGTTCCTAGCTGCTGGAGTTCTGAAGGCTTGTTCAGAAATGAATTTCATGATTTTCAAATGCTTTGGTGATTGGGTTTGGGAAGAATTTAGGTAGTGGTGTTTCTGCAGGTGAAGATTTCATCTTCTGCAGTTGTGCGTTCTGAGTCCTTTATCTCATACGTGTGGAGATTTTTGTTTTAATCTCTTGGAACTTGAGGTTACACGCAGCAGTGTAGTTTGTCCTGTTGGTTCTGGGAGAGATCACTGTTAGTGGACATAGATAGAGAAATCACTGTTATTGGACAGCCTTTTGTGATCTGCCTTCTCATGCTCTAGCCCTGCTCTCAAAAAAGTTATTTGGGATTTTTTTGTCTTTAAATATTTTTCCTTTTTTCCCCCCCAGGAAAAATATGAATGTGCTTGTAAACGGGACAGCATTAAAATTGTAACACCAGACTGGGTACTGGATTCTATAGCTGATAAGACTAAAAAAGAAGAGACTTCTTATCATCCTCGTTTAATTATATACGAGGAAGAAGAAGAGGAGGAAGAGGAAGAGGAGGAAGAAGCAGAAAATGAAGAACAAGATTCTCAAAATGAAGCTAGTACTGATGAAAAATTATCAAGCCCACCATCTTCTCGAGAAGGATCACCTTTGGGTGATCAAGTTTTTTCACCAAAATCTACTACTGCGGATAAGGCAAAAGGGGAATTGATGTTTGATGATTCTTCAGATTCCTCTCCAGAAAAGCAAGAAAGGAATTTGAATTGGACACCAGCTGAAATCCCACAGGCATCTGCAGCAAAGCGTAGGTTGCCCCAAGGGAAAGACTCCGGCTTAATTAATTTATGTGCCAATGTGCCACCTGTGCCAGGTAATATTTTGCCTCCAGATATGAGAGGCAATCTAATGGCTTCAGTACAAGGTGCCCAAAGTTCTGATCGACAGGAAATGATGGCTACGTGGAGTCCAGCTGTGCGGACATTAAGGAATATTACTAATAGTGCTGATATTCAGCAGATTAATAGACCATCAAATGTAGCACATGTAAGTGTTGGATTTTTAATTTATAAGATATTGGATGACTTCTTAGGAACTGTATCATATTCAGGAGCTTCGATTTCATTTTATTGTTCTTTAAATGTACAAATGGTTAAAAATTCTTTGTACTACCTGGAAGTTGTGGCCAAATTAGTAACCTCCCCATAATAAGTAACTTAATTCCTAGCTGGTTCACAGAAGTGAGAATGGATTTGGAAAAAATGTTTGGAAGAGTAAAGCTGTGTTTAACTGTGGAGTGGTTTAGAGCTTCAATATTGATTTCTTGGTAAGAGCAAAAAGAAAATTCATTAATTTAGAATTATTTGGTTAGTTCAGGAAACCTCATTTCATACTCTTCAAGCTTTTTATTCAGTGCAAGGAATTATTTGTGCTATAAACACATAAAACTGTGGAAAAGATTGTTCTCACAGTAGGTTCAGTTCTATACTGTGGTGTTCTGCTGGGCATCATTAAGTTGTTGTATAGTATAGTCAGGGTTATGATGCAGAAGTCCTAACTTTGAAGTTCTTACGCCACTCGTATAGTTGAAATAACTGCAACTTTTGTACTGAATTTATTTTTAGAAGAAAATAAAAAGCGAGTGAGCATGCACTGAAATAAATTGCAGAATTGAAATTCTAAGATGTTCATGAGAAGGGAATGTGAGAAAAGTAGGTGCTGGGAAATGTTAGACATATCTTTTACTTAAATAATTGTACCGGTGCGTCTGTTTGGTTGTTCATCTGAAGATAAAACTTTCAAAGGTGCCTGAAGAATACAGAAGCTTAGAGCTAGTACTTGCACACAAAAAGTGGAGTCACTCAGAAATGTTGGTTCTTTGTTGTCTATATGACTTCGCAATATGAAACAGAAATGCAGGCTTCCTTTTAAAACTGAGTCTTAGATTCCTCTTCTCAGTGCCTTGAATTGTTTTAAGGTCTGAGACTTCTGAGTAAGGACTGAACAGAACCGCCGAAGTCCTGGTCAGTTGGCCAGTGCTGGTAAGTTGTCTGATGCCTTCATGTTTGAACACCACATCTACAACACAATCGTTAAACTATCAAATACTCTTTAGTGGTGCCCCTGTGGAAGTATTTTTCTGTAAGTGATATTATAGAGCTACAGGGCAGTTGATGGTACCGTGCTTCGGCTAGACTTCGTTCTCCAAAAGTCTTTTAGACTAGGGACTTGACTGTGGTGTGCCAGGACTGTTCTGAAGTATCCTATCGGGATGCTGTATGGGTTGCAGTGCTAGCTTCAGCGTGCGGAGAAAAGCTGTGCATCTTAGAATTGTGCATGTGCTTCCTGGAGAGAGGAATACTGATTCTACCTTTTTCCTTATAACTTCTTTCTGGCTAGGTTAAGTTGTACTTTATATCCTGCTTGGGTACCAGTCTTGGGTGGATTCCATGTCATGATGCACGATCTTGGAAAGTTAATTTTTAATTTGAACCTCAGATTTCTGCGGAATGGCGAGATCTATAATAATAAGGCATTTTGCAGATACAAAGTTACTTTCTGAATGTAACCCTAGGATACTTTGGAAAGTCTTATCCCTTCATTTTGAAATACGTGTTTCTGTAATTTTGACTTTTGGGACTTTTTGTGGACAGCAGCATGAAGATATCTCATACTGAGCCACGGAAACATTCTTTCTGTGTATGTTATTTTTAGTTATTGAATGTTTATACTGTGGTGCTGCCTAGACATTAGTGATGGGTGATTGTGGTTGTAAATGTATGCTATACCAACATCATCACAATTACGTAGCTGAAATCTGAGATGTTTTGAAGTGCAACACGAGAGCCACCTCAGATGAAGAGTTGATGGACCTCTCATTGAGAGGATACAGTTAATGGGCTTTGTGTTTTAGTGATGTGCTTTGATTCATCTCTGTCGCACACACACGTCACTGAAGTTTACACTGTATGTGGTGAAATAGTGTGGGTGAAGGAAACGAGCCTTGCAGGATTCGCCAAAGCTGTTTCCATGTTTAAGACTTTATGAATGGCAAGTCTAGAATTTCCTATTGCTCCTTCTAATATTTAATTGGTAGTTTATATTAAAATATTTTAATAAATATGTAGAACTCATCCTAGTCTATTAGAAATTTGCCTCATTTTTGCTGATGCTTTAAAAACTCACTTTCTAACTGTGTCTGCTTAGTGTGAAATGATTTTTCCCTTAACAGAGAGTAATACATCTCACATGAAATTAAACTCCAGATAACTTCAGCACTCTGTATAAACCTAAAATCTATTATTCTTAAGAATGGTGTTTTTTTCCCTCAAGAAACTATTAGTGCTAAGCAAGTCAATGTTTTTCTTTGTATTCTGGGATTCATTTTAAAACATAGAGCTGAATATTCCTGAATTGCTTCAGAAACAAACAAGGTTGTATTAAGTTCCCATGTTTCAAACAGCACTAATTAGTAGAGGCATTATTAGCAATTTTTAAGTTAAAGAAAATGAGCCTATGGAACTAACCTTTGAACTTAATGGGCCAACAGGATTGTCAAATAAATAGTACGGTTGATTGAGTTAATCAGTGAAGTTATTAATATAGTGCTAATAGTCATAATGCTATTGGAGATATCATCAATAATACAGGGATAGGGTTTAAATTTTGCTAAAATGTGCATTGCCTTATATTAGGAGCCACATGTAGCGCCGTGGTTTTCTGTGTGTAAGTCTTGTTCATTTTGCTATTAACAGTTAAAGATTTTTGTTTAGCTCACAAAATACTTAAGCATAGGGTGGTTTTTTTTTTAGAGAATTGTATTTTCCCAGTAGTTCTTCAAATATTTTTAAAACTGAATGACAACAAAAAGGTCACAAAACTAATCTTTCTTTTCTAGATATTACAATCACTTTCAGCACCTACAAAAGGTTTAGAACAACAAGTAAATCATAGCCAACAGGGACATCCAAATGCGGTGCTGTTTAGTCAAGTGAAACTGACGCCAGAGACACATTTATTACAGCAGTCGCATCAAGCACAGCAACAACAGCACCATCCTCTTTTACACCTTCAACCTCAACAACTTATGCAGCTACAACAGCAGCAGCAGCAACCCCAGATTTCCCAGCAGTCTTTCCAACAGCAACAGCCTCATCAGTTTTCACAACAGCAACAGCAAGTTCATCAGCAGCACCAGTTCGCGCAACAGCAGCTTCAGTTTCCACAGCAGCAGTTACATGCTCAACAGCAGCTACACCGTCCTCAGCAACAGCTCCAGTTCCAGCAGCAGCATGCTTTGCAACAGCAACTTCATCAGTTGCAGCAGCAGCAGCTACAGCAGCAACAATTGCAACAGCTACAGCAACAGAATCTGCAACAACAACAGCTACAGCATCAGCAGCAGCAAATACAGCAGCAGCAATTGCAGCAGCAGCACTTACAGCGATTACACCAACAGCATCAGCAACAGCAAATGCAGAATCAGGCAACACCACACTTAACTCAGACATCTCAAGCACTACAGCATCAAATTGCAGCCCAGCAGCCACAACACCACCAGCAGCAACAGCAGCAACTGCAACAGCAGCCGCTTTTTGGACACGATCCAGCAGCAGAGAGTTAGTAATTATTGCCTTCTGATCCTGGGAAAAAGTGGCTAATGACATAATACGAGTTAGAATATCAAAAAATAATGCTGCGTATACGGTATGGGATTGTAAGACTTAGAAACACCATTCATGGCTCAGGACCTGTTTTACTAATTTTTAGGCAAATGGATCTAAATTGTAACTAAGGATGATCCAGAAATCTGAAAGGCCTGGGAGCAGGAACTTTCTCTTGTCAAAGATATACTTTATGCCACTAGCATATAAATTATGCTATGAGAACAGTGTTAGTCTATGCATACCATACAATTTTAATTTTTATTTTCCTTTGGAAGGGGAAAGGGGAAGCTTTCAAAGAGGCTAAAAACTGGAAAGACAGCTTAAATTTTGGAAATACTAATAAATTAATGAATTAACTTAGTATCAGATAGAACGTTGTCATACCTTGCTTTGAATTCTGTCCATGCTAGTAGAACTGAAAGCTTTTTGATCATTTTGGCTATTTGTAGCTGTTCTGTATAAAAGAGTAAATCGTTGTCTTGTGTTTTCCTTGTGGTGCCCCTTCCTTCTATCCTTTTAGTCCCCCTTGCTCCAGGGAAAAAAAACGCCCAGAACAAAAACAACCCCTACTTTTTCCAAGAAAGATTTACTTCAAAATTGAATGATGTTTATAACCTGGTAATAGGAAAGATTAGCGTAGCTAATATGTTCTGAGATGAACTCTTCAGACTTGTAAGTATTAAATTTTTTGTTCTTTTATGTGCCAAACTATTCCAGTTCCAGAAGAGTATTTCCTACTGGGCTGTGTCTTTGCAATTGCTGATTACCCAGAACAGATGTCTGACAAACAGCTGTTAGCGACCTGGAAACGGGTAAGATTCTGCTGTATTTTTAAAAACTATGATAACATAATGTCATAGTAACTAAATTCTAAGAAGAATGATTGGAAGTATTTCAGCACTGTTCCCTTTTCTTTAGGCATCTTTTTGTGTAATGTTTATGTTACAACCTAAAAGTCATTGTTCAACTGCAGCTGACCAGAAAAAGTAATAAAAATGCTTTAGATGTGCAGCCTGATTGAATTAGGTCTTTAGTCAGAACATTGGCTAAGTAAGTTATAGTCTTAACTATTTCCTGACTATTTATGCTTTTAATCAGGCAGCTGTAGTGCAGCAAATGTAATATTCTATTGCTCTCTAACTTTAACTTGATTGTATTAAAAAACCCTCTTTTTTGCATATAATTTTGGCATTTAATAGCCTGTGAGGTATCCACCTGAGTGAATAAGATGGAGGAATAGAGTGTTTCTATTTTTTGCCAACTTCTATTTTTCAGAAAAATCTGATTGTATCCTTTCCTAAATGAGAGGACTTTGATGTTCTTCAGAAACTTCTGATGGATTTTATAGTTGAATTTTCCCTCCAATTTTGCATAATCAAGTAAGCTGTTGACATTTTTAACAGCACTTGTGTTTATTGCTGAAATAGAATTAAATAGTTCATGAAAAACTGTTTAATAGTTATACTGCAAAAAATAAAAAAATGTGAGAAGGGTTATTTTTGTTTATATATCTTTATTTGTTTTTTTTAATTGATTCTGAAAAAATAAGACTTTTTGTAGCTCAGTGAAAAGGTGCATATTTAATTTTGTTTTCTCCTTTTTTTTTTCAAAAATGTTTTTAACCTAGACAACAAACCTTTTTGGGGGGTTAACTCTTCAGTGAAATGGTGCTAATGGTGGCAGTGTCCTAAAGAGTAGACTTTAATTTCAGACTGTTTGATTCTTAGGGTAATTTAAAAAATTGTTACATATATGAGAAGTTTTGGGTTTGTTCTCTTACCAGATCATTCAAGCACATGGTGGGACAGTGGACCCTACCCTTACAAGCAGATGTACACATCTTCTTTGTGAAAGCCAAGTCAGTAACATGTATGCTCAGGTAAGCAAACTAGTAACGTGCATTCATCCATGCTTTCATTTTATTACGGGAAAGGTAGGGCTTTTCAGTATGTACTTCTTTCTTAGTTTGCAAGTATAAAAGTTTTTCATGATGTGCTTTTTTGTGATTTGGGGTTTATGGTATAGCAAACTTCCGTAATGCATGTAGTAGACTTATTCCAGAGAACACTGAGGAAGATGCTATGAGAAGAAGGATCCTGGAAAAGTAGAGAATAACAAACAATTAAAATAAAACTTTCTGTTGCAGAAGGAGATTAACATAAAAATGTATTCTGGTTTTTAAAAGCTGTTTATGCATATATTCATAGGCTTTAAGAGAAAGGAAGAGATGTATTACAGCACATTGGCTGAACTCAATCTTGAAAAAGAAGAAAATGGTACCACCTCATCGAGCCCTTCATTTTCCAGTGGCATTTCCACCAGGAGGAAAGCCATGCTCTCAACATGTAAGAAGAAAAAGTTTACTTCTAACAAATGCTTGGTTCGTTACATGACCAGTATTAAAATATAGCTAGAAAGTGCTTACTCAAAGCAAAATACATATTTCTTTTGTCTTGGAATAAAAGCTTCTGTTAATCTGAGGGTCCTGTGTTGATGTGGTGCATACAGAGTGCTTTGCAAGTCTTACTGAGTTCCGAGTGGTGAGGAATAACACCTGTGTTTGTGAATCACTCTCTGAGAAAGTGAGGTGCGAAGATTACGTGAGTTATATGTAGCAAGAAACTTAAACTTGCAGTCGAATCGGATGCATCTTGAAATACACTGTGCAACATAAAAAAAGATGCCAAAGTATGTCTTGGCATTGGATTTCTTTGTGCTGGATGCCGACATACGGGATGATGGCCTTGCTACTAGCCTGTTCTAAAAGACAAAAAGAAATAAAAGTTTGGGAAAATCAGAATATGGCAGTATGCATGTGAACACCGTGGTTAGCAGTAAATGTAATATGTAATGTAATAATACAGTTTATTATCAACAACAACATTGCTGTTGCCTTTTCCTAAATAAAAGGAGAGTGGCAAAAATGAAAACTTGGCTAGACAAAGGATATGAATGGGAGAGGTGGAATTACAGTTCACCACCTATGATCAGCTGGCACAGTTTATTTGGCTTCATGGCAGGGTAGATCAGAGTGCTCAGGAGATTTTTTTAAAAGAGTAGAGCAAGTAAGTATAAGTGTTATCTCTCTCCCTGAATATAAACAGCAGCAGAAGAAAGAAATGAGACATATGCGGGAAGAAAACTAGCTGTGAGTTCTTTCATAGTAAAACTGTAGTCTTTATAAATGAGAGAAAGCTGACCGGCAGAATGAAAAAAAACTCTTGCTGAGTCAGAACTAGTGCTGGCAACTTGAAATGTTTATGTATAAACAAATCACTTTTAAATTCTACTTTATGTATCCTACAAGCCAGGTTTTAATTAAGTGCCTATATGCCATAGTTATGATGCTATATATTGCACTGTTGAAAAAGTTAGTAACAGAAAAATATTTTCAACAGGAGTGTCTGGTAAGTACCATCTATGTTCAGTTATTTGTAATTGTCTCTTTCTGTCTGTAGATAATCTCTGTGACAGGATTTGTTGATAGTGACAGAGATGACCTCAAACTAATGGCCTACCTAGCAGGTGCCAAATACACAGGCTACCTGTGTCGCAGCAATACAGTTCTCATCTGTAAAGAGTAAGTGGTTTGTCTGCAGTACTCACGTTCTCAGTTGCCTTTTGCCAGTTAATGGGAGGTGCTAATTACATCTCATAATAAGAATGTTAATTTTAATCAATTTTGTGATTTGATAGCAATGAGCTTAGTGATGTCGTTTCTTGAACTAAATTACTGCACACTGTTACGTGATAAATTTGGCCTTGTGAAGACAGGCAAAAGAAATGTAATTCTAATCTCACTGTTTTACAGTATTTTATAAGTGATGCTGACTGTTAGGTCATCTAAAAGTAAAATGTCTTTTTTTAATATATAATTGTTTCATAATGTTGGGGGAGGAAAAATTAAGTTAAATCCAGGTCTAACTTGATTCCATTTGGGGCAGAAATACTCCCCTGATTAACTGGTTCTAGCATGTAAAGCAAAAGTATTTTTTCAGTGTATCTACTTTGTCACATTTAAAATAGATAATAGGCCAACATAGAAATACTGGTATTTTAAGTTTGTTATTGGAAATTGCTATTTTACCTATTTTATTGAAATAGAATTTTTTTTTTCATCTCTGAACAATAAGGCCGAGTGGCTTGAAGTATGAGAAAGCTAAAGAGTGGAGAATACCATGTGTGAATGCGCAGTGGCTCTGTGACATACTGCTAGGAAATTTTGAAGCTTTACGGCAGATACAGCACAGTCGGTATACAGTATTCAGTCTTCAAGATCCGCTTTCTCCTAGCCAACATCTAGTTCTAAACCTTTTGGGTAAGAGTTCCAGTCCCAAAATCCTGTGTTCTGTAGCTTTTATATATATATACATTCCTGTAGCTTTTTTATATATATATAATCAATAGAAGCATGGGTCTTGCATTTTAAATAACTTTGCAATGGTTTCATTTTTGTTTTGTTCTTTGTTTGCTAGATGCTTGGAGGGTCCCATTAAAGGTATCACCAGAACTTCTAATGGTATGTTGAATTATTGCATATATACAGCTATTTTTATAAGATTACTCTTTAGTATTTTTAATGGGTGAGCACATGTTTATATGGTGTGAGGAACATGCCAGAGGGACTTAGGCAGACCCACACTGAACCTCCTGGCTGTACTTCCTGCTAGTGTTCTCTCTGAGAAATAAACTTTTGCAGAACTAAGAAGTTGCACTGTGATATATAAAATCAGGTTACTTTTGAGACATCTTGGGCTAGTGCTTCACTCTTCAATTTTTATATCAGACCTTTAGAAAGGGCTTAGTAGTTTTTGAGTCAGTACCTAACGCTATCTGAAAATCAGGCCACATAAGGGTTTTTAAGGCAGAGGACCGAAAATCAGTAAGAATTTTGTTAGTATATTAACTCAATTTTAAATAGGATAGATAATGTAAATTAAGGGTGGAACTGCTTTATATCATCTGTTTGAAATAGTCTAAGAACTAAAACTATGGGCATCCATACCATATATTTTATAATTTAAAAATATATCTTGCATTAAAAAGTGTAGTTGATAACACTGGAAATAACAGTGTGACCAAACAACAGTAAGGATACGAAGAGTGTACCTTAAAATTAAGATACAAAATATGTATTTTTTTGTCATGTAGTGTATTCTGTGAAACATGCAAAACATGAGAGGTGTAAGAGGTGAGGTTGAAACTGCAACTTATCTTCTGAGCTGTTTCCTTGTTTTGAATATGTAGAAAACTATTTCAGTTTTTGTATTGTAAATTCCCTTCCCATTTCAAATTTATACTTTATGACTGTTTTCACAGCGTCTGTCTTGATGTAGGTAGATCCCAATTTGAGCTAGTGAGCTTTCAGTTCATTTGTACAACAGATGACTGTCAGATAACATTTTATACTGTACAAACATGTTTTGTCACACATCTTGTGTTCTGGATCCCTTTTTATCTCAATTGTTTCATATACTCTTTAGGAAAGAGGAGCTTAGTAACTGTCATAACTTAATTTGTACTAATACTTTAAATGGGGTCTCGGCACTATTTGTTGTTTTAATACCTTTCAGCATTAGAAATAGCCACTACTATATCCCTGGCCATAAGTTTGAAATCTTCTTTTACTTATAGACCCCTGTGGAATTGTTTTGTGAGCCTATAGGTAACTAATTTTTAGGAAATTAGCTGCGTTTAAAAATTTGTGTGCTTCATATTTTCCTGAAGAAGGATGCATTCTACTAGTGGCAAAATAAAAAAATCCTTGAAGAGATTCAGTATGCACTATGAATATTTAAAATAGCTTTTTACTATCTCAGTTTTGGGTTTGTTACAACCCTTTGTGTCCACACTGCAGTTGAGCTCATCCTAAAATTGGGCATGTGCCTTCTTTGAGTGACTGTCAGACCAGGTCGTCATCCATGTTTTATCTTATGTAGCAAATGGAGAGAACTTAGGTGTCAGACAGCTGAATTTAGTACCTCCCTTTCTGTATTTACTGTACGGGGACCCTTCTTGCCCACGTGAAAAGAAGATGTTGTAACTTCAATTGAAGGAGACTTCTGGAGGTTATCATGTCCAGCTCTCCTCAGGATGCCCACGTATGAAAAATATGATGGGGTAATAGAAAATGCTGGGTGTGTCAGACAAGGTACTTCGTTGCCTTCACAGTAGGCATTTCTGTTAATATTGGGATTTAAAATATGGGGTCTTCTTTTGAGGACAGCTGTCTGTCAGATGGTGTTGATGCCATTTACCTTTTGGATAGAGTTGAAATGTCTATGAAAAAGTGAGTGTGTGCGCTTTTCTTTCCAGCTGCTCTTGCTAGTGTTTGTCTAGTATAAAAAAGCACATCCCTGAGAGCAGGGAGCAAACCCTGTCCCTCCCAAAGGGAGGCTGGAGTAATGCTGCCTGACTTTATGGTCATGTACCTCTAGCATTCCTCATTAAATTTCAGGTGTAGATTTGAATGTTAAAAAGGAATAGATGTTACGTGCTCGTGCAAGTGAGAGTTGTGATTTCAAGTTACGCAGGCCAGGGAGAGCCTAAAAGCTGCATTTCTCTACTCCTGGGCAACTGCCCTAGTGGCTGATCTAGTACTGGGGAGGTGGGAGTGTCTATCCAGTGAGTACCTGAGCATCCACTGGAGCTTCTGTTTATGTAGCCAGGCAACTTGAGTGCTTGAAATGCAGGTGCCAGTTGATATTTAAGCACCTGGAAGAATAGTGTAGTCTTCATGCGTTTAACAAATGGACAGGTATTTCAGTCTTTTTCTCATTTAATTATTTGGGGTTTCCATTGATGATTATCAGCTTTATTTAATAGAAAAAAAAGTCCCACAATATTTTAGGTGATGTTTACATGAATGTTTACATAACTTTATGGAGAAGCTTTGGTTATTGCTCAGCTTTGCTCTTGAGTCAGTTGTGTAAGCAGTAGACGTACCAGTATGCATTCAGTAGCATGCCTTTTTCAGTTGTGTTTAATTTTCTTTAATATAGTCTTAGCATATTGGTGGATAGTTTTTGTCTGAGAATACAAGTTGGTTTCCCTGCTCAATTCAGATATAAACATGTAGATGATCTAATTTCAGGGTGTGAGGTTGCCTTTGAAACCAAAGCAAAATGAATCCAGTCTTCAGCCGTCTTCCAAAAGACCAAGGTAAGAATAGTGAGCAATCAGTGCTGGTAGTCCTTAATTTACTTTTCTACAGAAAAAATTCCATCCTGTGCCCTGTGCGTTGAAATAAATAGCGGTGTTTTTTGCATTTTGCCAGCTACTCAACTGGCAGGAATAAAATAGTAACTAGAAGGTTTCGAAGCAGTAAGAGAATTGCAAGAGAACAGAAATAGGAGAATATGTCCTGTTCTCAGCATAGAAACTTTTTCTTCAGAAGAAGATTGATCCTGTCTATTTCTCATTCATTTGAGTACTTCCATTGGTAAAAGTTGCAAGAGTGTACTTGTGTAATTTAAAAAAAAACCCCAAAAAAACAAAAAACCAAAACAGTAATAATAAAAACTTTGGGCCCAAACTTCACATTCTGCTGTGTTTCTTGTATTTTGTAGGATTGAAGACCTACCACCACCTACTAAAAAGCTCACCCCAGAATTGACACCAATGGTGCTCTTCACAGGATTTGAACCTATGCAAGTTCAACAGTACATTAAGGTGACGTTTATGCTTATCTCTTGCTAACTACATTGAAACATCTGATAACTTTTTTCTTAATGTTGAATTTTTGCTGTCTAAGACTTGATTAGCATGCATCTAGTGGACAAAAACCCGTACTTCCTGGGGCTGAGGTTAGAGCGTAGATCTATATGAAATGAGTTTTATTTGGTAACTGTTTGGCTTCAGTTAACTATTTCATACTTCTGTGCTACTTGGTTTTTATTGCTGTATGATTGTTTTAAAAAGCAAGAAAGCCCCATCCACATTTAAGCGGCAAACTTCATGACCAAATTTAGGTGAGAAAAGTAGTGATAGTTGTACTGGACAAGACACAAGATTATTCTAGTGCAGTTGCTATCTGTAATGCCAAATGCTTCAAAGAAAGCTGATGACAAAGCTTATGGCAGGAGTGAGATGATAAGTTCCTATGGAGATTTTGTTCTGTTCCCTAATAAAGCTGTCCCAAAACTTAATTCTAAATGAAACTGTTAAAGAACAGTGTAAAAAATCCAGTCATTCCTTGAATCTTAATAATTACTAAATATTTATTCCAAAAGAACTTTTCATTTATGTTATTTTTCACATGTTGGCTGAAGTTTGAGGCACAGGGTTTTTTTAACAGCTGACCTCAGTAGTGCATGAAGGATCCTGCCAGTGATGCCTGCTCCAGATAATCAAAAGTAAATGAGGCCTAGTGCGAGTCTGGTATGTTTCTTAGAAATAGCATCACTTCGGTGTGCTCAAAAATACCTAATGTCGTCTTTATTATTACCTGGACTTGTTTTTAGGTAGTTGGACTTCGTAGTATTTTTCCCTTGCAGTGTTTGCATTTGAAGCTTGAGACTAAATATTTTAGAACATAAAATATTTTTAGTATGTCCCATAAAGTTCCAGTGTCAGTTCCTCATTTTCTGTCATGTTGGTACTGGGTTAATTACATGGAGAATCTGTTTTGGTAACACCTATGGGTCACAAATGTAAAAAATGAAGTTCAGCCTCAGGGCTTATGAAATTGAATCTAAACTTGGCGGTGATGATAGCGTCAAGACCTTTCAGAGTTTGGATTCCTAGCTGAGGCTGGATACTTCTTATCTTCTTGAGATGGAGGGGTCATCTTTTTTCCTGTATGCCCAAAGGGTTCCTTGAACATCAGAATGGAAATCTTGCAAGATCTGCAGTCGTAGGCATACATACAGTGTTTGAGCTGAACATGTAACTATGAAAATAACAGCCTTTGCCTTTCATAGGTGTAGGAGTGTGCTATTCACAATGTGTTTATACATACCATGAAGGAAATAACTAGTAGAGAGGTTCAGTGTCATCGAATAATACTTTGTGTATTATCTCTATGCAAACTGTCAAAGTAAGCCAACATAGTAAAGAAAAGTTTAAAACACTGTCCTTGCCTATCCTACTTGTTCCTTATTATCAGAGCAGTAGAGTACAGAGGGATGCCAGAAATCTTTTAAGGTTTGTAATACACCCAGTAGGCTTTCCTGCATTTGTGACGCCTGATGGCTGATGTAATAAAATCACCCTAGTATGTTCAATATTTATACTTAGACATATTGGTGGGGTTTTTATTTGTTTGTACAAAATGCTTGTAAAGGAAAATCAGAAATCTATGGCACATAGATACTAAAATTGTCCAAATATTTTTTTATTCTTTAAATTTTTATGGGAGGAAGCGCTATTTATTGTAACTAACACCTATGGCAATTCAATATGCCTCACCAGTTGATTAGTTGTATTACCGATCCCTCCAGATAAGGATTTGTATCTTTAACTGACAAGACAGTAACTGAGGTGAGTTAGTTTGGGTTTGGTAGTTCAAACCAAGGAAAAAAAGATACTTGCTCAGTATCATGAAAAATACATGTGGAATTAGTGCATTTAAAGAATACATGTTTTTCATGAGATGCTTTTCTTTTTGAAGAAAAGACTAGCAAAATTAAGTTTACCATAGCTACAGTGTATGTTATACCTGCTATAGAAAAGATCAAAATTATTATATTTTCTGCTTACTTAAATTTAATAGCATATTTCTTAAAATTTTTAATTTTTATCTTACAGTTATTTCCTTGCTTAAAACACAATCAAAAACTAAAAAAAATGCAGAAGTGGAATGTAGATTTCAGTCTTGCCAGATGCAATTTATGTCTGGAAATACCTGGATTTTCAAAGGCTGTAAATTCTATCAAAATGAATCAGTTTCAGGAATGACTGTAATACAGAAATTGCCTATGTTTGTTGTTTCATTAGGAGCTTAGTTTAATTTGATGGTGATGTTATGATTCTTCATTTTATTCCCTCCAATTTCTAAAGGACTATTCCATTCTGATTTGTGTTTTGTACAACTTTCAGAAACTGTATATCCTTGGAGGTGAAGTAGCAGAATCTGCCCAGAAATGCACCCATCTAATTGCCAGTAAAGTGACCCGAACTGTCAAATTCCTGACAGCAATTTCTGTAGTCAAGCACATAGTGACTCCAGAGTGGTTAGAAGAATGTTTCAAATGCCAGAAGTTTATTGGTAAGTAAAACTAGTATCTAATAAAACTTCTATAGTGAACATAAGGTTTGTTGGTTTAAGTATGTGAAGATGGCATGTGCATTTAAATAGACTTCTGACTTCAGTGTCTCTTGCCGGTTTTCTGAAGAGTTCAGTTTTGAAAGCAGAGATTTCTGCTTTCTACAGCAAATCTGACTAGTGTAGTTCATAACTCATGTTATGTTTAAACAATTGTACTAGCTCATATTTCACTTGAGGTAGAAGGTTATGTTAGTATTTTTAAATAAAGCCGTTAAAAAGTTAGTATTTTTAAATAAGTAAGAAGAAATTATGTATTTCTTTTAATTAATTTCTCTTTCAGTAGAACATTTTGTTTCATTTAGTTTTCATCTGATTTAACACAGTTTCTTTGCATTAAATGAAGTAAAAAAAATACTTTGAAAGTTTACTTTAAGGCGGTGAGGTGATTAAGTGGTTGGATGTTGTTAAGCATTGTATGTCTTGTACAGACATCTGCAGATTTTTACCTATGGTTAGGTTACTTTTAAAGCCCCAACTGCTTTTGGTTTCAATGCCACTTTTGGAAATACATACAAAAATATATTTAACTAATTAAAGTTAATAGGTCTAGTACTGTAACTGGGTTGGAAGATACCAATTTTGTGTTTACACTGCTTTTCTGTGAAAATAACGAAATAGATGGTTTTGGTCTGTTTGACACGGATGTTGGGTCTGAAGGAAATCTTCTTAAAGGCTGATTATTTGTTTTATGACTGTTTTATGCTTTTTATGTAATTTATTTGTAAGGAGAAAATGTATAACATTGCTGCATAACCATCACAAAGACTTAAATCTATGAATAATTAACCACAAAGCCAGCAAACATTTTTATAAATCTGGGGAAGGCAACTTGCTTGGTTCAGCATCAGTGAACTGAGAAATCAATCCATTTGAAAGCTATTAGAAGGTAAAGAAGGTCTGGGGATTTAGAAGGATGACTTTTTCGATCTAGGACTTGGAAGTACTTGTCTACTGAAACTCAGTAAATCTGTAGCTAATGGGCTGCCTTTGCTTTTGTACGTAGTACTATGATGGCAAACATGGCAGTTGTGTAGAAAAATTGGTTGTCTTTGTTTTATGGGAGAATATTAACACCATCTCTTGCAAGTTGCCAGAGTTGTCCTTGGAAAGGCCGATTTGTTCTCCATATAATTTTTTTTTTTTCTTTAAACTTGGGTGTTCTGAATTAAATCTGACTTAGAAATATGTTTGACAGCTTTTTGTGGAAGTTAAGACTGAAATTCCATCCCTAATAAAAAAAGAAAAATCAGCTGAATAACAGGACAAGGGAAACAGATGGAAAGTTTGCTCTGTTAAGGCTGCTTGAGGAGTTGAAGACAGTTTCTGGGCTCCTGTAGGTTGTCACAGTGATTTGAACTTAAACTGAATCGTTCTGCTCCTGTTTTTGTGGAGAATCAACAAATGAAAGTCTGCAAATTACTCCAGTAAGTTAGAAAAGGGACTTTATAGGACAGTGGTTACTGCTAGATACACAAGTGTAAAGTAGACAATTTTATTCTCCAAGTAATCATGGGTCATCCTTGTAAGGTGCCTAATAAAAGGCAGTATTATAATCATGTTAAAATTAGTGAGTGTTTACCATTTAGAGTCACTCTGCCACCAACATTTTCTGATCAGATTAGATCCTGGGTTACGTGGATGTTTTTGTCTTTCGTGCATTTCATCATTGGTCTTTCTTATTTTTCAGATGAGCAGAACTTTGTGCTCAGAGATGCTGAAGCTGAGGTGCTATTCTGCTTTAGTTTAGAGGAGTCTCTAAAGAGAGCACAAGTAGCTCCACTGTTCAAGGTATGCAGTTTAAAAGGACATTTAAATACTTGGAGCTTTTCAACCTAATGTTTTCGTCATTGGGACGATAGCTTTTGTGGCCAAGGGCAATAAAACAGACTAGCGTATAAGCATCTGTTATAAATTCTATTTTTTACTTTATGCCTACTTCCTGCCTAAGAATTGCTGGGATGGATCTAAGCCCTCTGAGTGACTGGGTCCTGTGGATATGAACAAAATGTGCTCGGTATAAGCTCAGTACGCTTAACAGTATTTCTTCCCTTACAAAAACTACAATATTGCTCTGTTATTTGTAAAATGCCACTTAGAGAAGGGACTTTTTTTTTTAACACCAGCCTGGTAGTCAGAGCGCTTGCCCCATAGAAATGAGAGTCTGAGAGTGAGTTTGCACTTCAGCCTCAGGGAGTTGCTGTTTGATTCTTACCGAAGACTGCACTTACCACCAGACTGTTGGTGAGGATGGTGCAAGGTGGTTTTCATGCCTCCGGTTAAAATTATGTTACAGTGCAAAGAGGTATCTGAAGATCCAAGTTGCTAGAGATTCTTCAGCCTGTCTGAACTTGAGACTCTTCATTGAGGCAAACCACCTAAAAAGGGTATTTTTACAACTTGTAATGAATAGGAATCTATGTCTCTTATTAAGTCTAAATAATACATTTCACTGAGTTTTGCAGTCTAAATAGCAAGTGGGGTTTTTTTT
The DNA here is from genome assembly GCF_000687285.1 of Phaethon lepturus. Lineage (NCBI taxonomy): Eukaryota > Metazoa > Chordata > Aves > Phaethontiformes > Phaethontidae > Phaethon > Phaethon lepturus. Next base: position 17,495 of record NW_010543960.1, on the reverse strand, counting down.
CTTTATTCCTAGCTGATAAACAGAGGTAATCTACTTTGTGATCTGATCACCTGTATCAGTCTCAGTCAAGCAGTCAGATAATTTTTGTCAGAAAGTAATACATTGGCTCTTGATTAAAAGCCAAACATCCTTTTGCAACACTTGAGACATCTCTGTGCAGTAGAAGCAAGGAGCACTGTTGTTCTTGTATGTCTTACCAAGCTGCAGTTACCTTTTAGTTTTGTTTTTTTGGTTTTTTTTTTAATCATAGTTTAACGTGTGGTCATTTGAAGGTTTCCTGATTGCTATTTTAAAGGTTTTGAACTAGGCACAACTGAGCTGTTCAGATTTATCAGACTTGTGGGTTTGCCCCTCCAGGGAAAACAGGTCAGTAGTAATTAAGGATAACTCAACAGATGATGAATTTGTTGCCATAAGCTGTGGTACCTAACACCAGCTTACAAAGCCTTCCATGTTATTGTATAAGACAATAGTCACATGATAATAAAATTTGATGTCTTGCAGAAGTCAGTTAACAAAATAATGCTTTTACTTATTCTTTCTTTTCTCTTTTTAGGGAAAATATTTTTACATTACACCTGGAATTTGTCCCAGTCTTTCCACCATGAAAGCTATTGTGGAATGTGCAGGAGGAAAAGTATTATCTAAACAACCTTCTTTTCGAAAACTCATGGAGCATAAGCAGAATAAAGTGTGTACAGTGTTGCTTTCTAAAATTTACTGGTAATGTCTTACTGTGTTATACTGAGCTTACAGTTAGTTTCTTTTGTTTAGAGTTTGCCTGAGATAATCTTGATTTCCTGTGAAAATGATCTTCACTTATGTCGAGAATATTTCACAAGAGGCATAGGTATGTATAAGCTGTCAATGTAATTCGAACAGTATAGGTGTTGTTTTGATTTTTTTATTAATACTATTATTTTACAAGTAGACATCTTTTGAAGCTTTCAGATAATAATAGAGGAATACGTGGTCTATCCTGCAAACCACGCAGCAGTCTGAGCCAGCTGTTTGCTAGGCGTTTCTAATGGAGGTATTTTAAAGCTGGGTCACCATAAATCGCTGGAGGGGTAGGCTTGAATGTGGGGCTTCTGTCCTTCCTGAGACAAAATTACTGTCTTAGTATTCATTAAGTTAGTTAAAGGTTTGGAGTTTTAACGTGTAGAACCCCAAGGCATACTGTGTTTATTAACAAAGACGTGCATGGGGAAGTCTAGTATTTGCGGTGTGAAGTGTGTGATGGCTAACAGTAGGGCCCTGGTAGTGGTGGGGCAATACCCCCTTACACCTTTGCGTGAAGAGCGGAAGGGTACAGAATGGCCCCTCCTGATGCACATGCCGAATGAGGAAGAATGTCCTTGCAGGGTGTAAACTGTATGCATGTATTTGATATTTTCAGATGTCCACAATGCTGAGTTTGTCCTGACTGGGGTACTTACTCAAACACTGGATTATGAATCATATCCTTTTTGTGTAAAGGCTGTCCGCTGCTTTGGAGAGTGTGGCTTACTAAAAGTTTTTCTTAATTAGGAACTAATTATTTATACTTTTTTAGGATGGGTAATGGTTACTTGATAGGAGGGTAGTTTAACACCCAGAAGCCCAGCTTTTAAATTCAAAGAGGAATTATTTTTTGATAGGAAACAGTTCAGTGGAGGTGGGAGGCAGGGCTGTCAGAAAGTAACAGTAGTAGAATATTAAGCAACAGGAAAAAAACTTGTCACTAAGAAAAATACTTGTCACGGGTTACTTGCAGATGAGGAAGATAGCTTTACTGAAGAAGATTATAAACCCTGTTTGATAAATGCAGTGGAGGGACCTGTAAGAGTTCTGTGTCTTTATGCATGTTTTTCTGTAAGTTCTATTTTGCAGTCATTTCTTAAAAGTTGTTCTTTCTTAACAAACATACATATAAATTTACTTGATGGATAGTGAAATGCCTTACTGCTTCGGAATCCTTGGAGCATTAAATCTAGCTGTTCAGCCATTGTACAAAGCAACTAAAACTTCCTGTGGATGCTGTTTTCCAGCTGTTTTCCTAGGGATGATGAGCAGTTCAAAGCAGGAAAGCAAAAATAAACTGCATCTTTTTTAGGATGTGTAATTTTGTTATGCTGAAACATAATTTACTATGTTTTGTATTATACTACCATTTTAAAAGAGCCCACTTTAGCTATCATGATTAGCCCGTTTTTAAACATTTTAACGTAAATGATGGTACTTCAGCCAAAAGTGTAATTTGGATGTAAAAATAAAAGGGCTTGCTATCTATTAAATTATGGATGTTGAAGATGAAAATGTTTTGTACTTTATTTTTATTTCTTATACTCTATTTTCTTTTATATTGATACTTTGCCCACATTTTAAATAAATGTACTTTTAAATGTTTTACTCTATATTTTAGTGGTGGTTCATTTTTTTGAATACTGTGCAACAGTGGCACTCTGGTAAGAGTAAATTACTCAAATCTTTTTCCAAGCAATGTAAAATTAATTTAAGCTTATTTTACTGGGTATGTTTTAATATATGAAATCCCAGTGCTTTAAGGGGAGATCGTTGTAAATGTATATATCTGTTTTTACTGCAACAAAGGAATAGCTTGAAGGGAGGAGAAACTATAAACCGGCATATTACACTCTTGTGATAACTCTTGTTTGTATAGTGAGTTTTACTAAATAAATATTAAAAACCAGTCTCCCAAATCTATTTTCAGTTGTATTTCCTAATACACACACAGTTACAATAATCTGACTTTACTATTTTTATCAGTTTGAATTCTAGTAGATGAAAAAGTCATCCTAAAAGCATTTCTTCTTTGATCAGCAAGCCATTAAACTCTGGCTGGGGATTGCAGATACTAGCTTATCTGTACAGCTTCAAGTGTATTATAGCACCTTGTGAACGATTCACAGAAAAATTCAAATACAAGATTAAAAAATGCTTTAAACAATAGCTTATCATGCTATTTTTTTCCAAACATTTTGTATTTTTATGCAGAACCATTTTACAGAGAAGCTTTTACAAATACAGTATCATTAAACTGAGATGAACTGCTGTTTTTAGCTTATGCAAAGCTTTCTACAGAGAAATTATTAATTTCAAATCTCTCTCTTGTGCTATGGCTCAAAATGTAAATCCACCTGATACTTGACCACTATTTCTGTTGCCTTTCTTCCCATGCCTCAGTTCAACAGAGTGCTTAAGCGAATGCCAAATTCAAGCTATAAGAACACAGTGGGAGTAAATTTCAGGATGAGTGAAGTCCCATGGAGGTCAGTGCTGTCCCTGTTGCCTGTTGTTGCTGGCTCTGGGTTCCTCAGCTATCCTGTTTTACTCTGCTATTTGGCATTTCTATTGTCAGCAATAAGGGGCTCTATGATGATAACAAAAATGGTAAAATATCTATCAACGTGACTTTTGGTAAGGTGACAAAATGTCATAAATTAGAATGCTATGCTTTGGCTCTAGATGGTTTTAGGTGCATTGGAGGTTAAAAAGGTATGGTACAGGGTGGGAGAAAATGGTACTTTTCCTCAAATGCCATTTACTTGTAATGGCAATTAGGTGATTTGCCTTAGTATGATGTTCAGCTCTCCATAACAGTTTCCTCTTCATTACAAGATAGATTAAGAAAAAGTTTTTAACATGGAGACCTAAGGTTGGAATTTGATGACATGATTTTATGCTTTAACTTTTAAAAATAGTAATTAAAAAAAAAAAAAAAAAAAAAAAAAAAAAAAAAGAGGAGGGACTGCAGTGGGAGTTAATGGCTGGCTGATGAGGAGTTGTGCATATGACTTAAATTGTTCAGACATGTAGACCTGGCAAGTCTGGTCTCCCTTTACTGTCAGTGGAGGGAGAGAAGGAGAGAATATCTCTTAAAACCTGGCTTAGTTAAAGACTCCTGCAGCGAGTGCATCTCTTAATAGTTTAGCAATCTAATTGTTATCTACATCTTTTAGAACACAGAAAATAGATGAGATGAATCCCATTCTAAAGAACTTCAGTAATGTGTTGCATAAATAATATTTTTTAAATGGAGAAAAAATTATGCCTTTTTTCCTTCAAATACACTTCAGAGTGTGTAATATTGAAATTTTCTAAATCTGTATTAATCTTTGTATGGCTTGAGACTTTCTTGATTATATTAATAACCAGGTTGCAGAAAGTTTTTGGTTGCCTTTTCCTTTGAAACAGTATCAGCTGTTGTAGCTTTTGGACTTTTAAAAATGTTGTGATACACAAAACTTCTCAACTTGAATAAATACTTTCTACCTGTCATGCATTCAGCATATCTCCTGTATGTCTTACAAATGATGAATCGCAGTATCAAATGTAAACGTTAGTTTCAGAAAGAGATCATACATGTAATGCGTCAGTCGCACTGCGGAACAGTGCATGAAATCAAACACAAGGCGTATGAGTTTGCAGGATGGGGTTCTAAAAGCTAACACGACCTGTTAAAACAGCTTTCTGCAGAATGAAACTTAGCAGTGAGGGAGGAGAGGCAGAGAGAAACCAGATTTGAATGTCTTAGCAGGTTCTGCCTCAGCAACATAAACTGCTAGACTTGACAATGCATTTATGCCTCAATAAGAGTTCTCACCTTTTTTAGGATTAACTTCTACTTTTTTCACAACCAAGCAGTGTTGAGGATATATGACACCTTTGCCAAAGACTACTAGAGTTAAGAGACGTGTGAATGCAATAGCATCTGAAAGGTAAATTTCCTTATGAAAACTATCCAAAATGCTGTCAAGTATTGCATAGAGGAGCTTGAAGAAAACCAAATGCAATCATGGAACAAATGAACCCCATGGGAAACACAAGTGGTAATGCATCTGTTTCATCATCAGTGGAGACAGTGTGTTTATTTAGCTAACATACAAGTATGACTGATTTGATTAACCTTTCAATTAGAGTGAAAAACAGAACCTGCCAAAAAATAGTCTTTCAAGAACCCCAGGAGCTGTCCAGAGCCAACTGGCTTGCACAGATGTTACTGTGCGTGTGATCAGTGATAGAGAAGGGTTTGATGAAATATGCTGATGCTAGATTGCTGTTACGAACATGATTTTCCTTTAGTGGAAGGTTTTAATACTTAAGTGTCTGTTTGATCCTGTCTCCTGTACTTGGGGGAGATGGGGAAAATACCTTTCATGATGTTGTTTAGTTGCTTGTGGAAGCATTAGGTCCATAATACAAGCTTGTGTTCTTCGTAGAAAATCTGTCCTGATACAGCAGTTATTTAAAGATAAATGTAGAACATGTCTGTAATAGCGGAGACATTCCATCAGTTAGGGATCTGCTGGAAGTCAGGGAGGCATGGTCTCCACTCCTTACCCTGCAGCTTTCTTTGCCGTAAGTCACAAAGTAAAATTGTAGAAGTGCAGCTGGAAGAGACCTCCAGAGGTCCAGTCAAGTTTTCAGTACCTCAGAGGTTGGAAATGCCACAATCTCTGTGGGCATCCTGCTTCTGTATTTTGCTACCTTCAAGGTAATAAACTATCCTCATATCTAATCAGAATATCCATTGTTCCACAAGTGGCTGTTGACTCTTAATTTCATCCCTATGCACCTCCAAGAGAATCTGGGTCTTGTCTTCTTTCTAACCTCACGGTAGGCAGTTGTAGACAGCAGTAGGACCTTTTTTTCTTAAGGTTGAGCATACTCAGCTCTCAGCCTCTGCTTGTCCATTGCGTACCTACAGTAATCATGATGGTCTTCTGCTGGTCTTGTTCCAGTAGGCTGTTGTTTACTGTATGGGGGACCCCAAAACTATGAAAAGAGGAAAAAGGCACTGGGTACCTTGGCCTTTTTCATGTCTTTCATCACTAGATCCCTCACCATGTTGAGCAGCAGACTTTCCTTTTCCTTTCTTTTCCTTTCCTTTTTGCCACTGATGTCTTTACAGAAGCCTTTCATGCTGACTTTCACATCTCTTCCTAGTTTCAACTTGAGCTGAGCTACTGCTGAATAAAAAAATCAGCTGTGCAGTTCAAGATGTGTAAAACATATCAGTGGAGCAGATAAGCACCAGAATAGATGTGTTCAGGAAGATTGTGCAACTTTAATCTTTACACAGCTCTACTATGAAAAATTCATCAAATGTTTTCTAAGTGCAGTTTAGTTAGTTTGTCCTACCTCAAGGCAAAAGGGTAGACAGAAAGACAGCTCTGTTGACGTTTGTGTATTTTATGTTTAAATATTGTGATGCCTTACAGGGTGCTAGGAGGTTACGTAGACTAATACATGTTTGGTAAGAATTACAGAAATTAAGATGGAGAGAAATTTGCACTGGGAGTGGTGAAGCAGAGAATAAAACCCAGGTTAGCCATATTCAAAGATCACATCTTGACAGCCAGTCAAAGCCCGTTCCCTTCTTTCTTCTGCCTGTCCTATGCTGCTCGCAGCAAGAATAAAGAAATACCAAAGCAGCGGAGCTAAAGAATGGCAACAGAATAAAGAGAGCACACAGGAATGAAATAAGGAAAGAGACTCACAGGCTGATCCCTCAAACTACAAACTTACACAAACTACTCCAGGGTTTCAGAGGGGTAAGTTTTCCTAGAATTTCTATGGAATAGCAGTAATGAATACAAAAAAATGTTAACAGGAAGTTGCAGGTGTGTTTTGTGTTACTGCAGGTCTGCGAGATTGAGAGAGACTATCTCCAAAACGATTCCTTTTGCTATAATTCATTTTGCAGGAAGCACTGTAGGCTACAGGCGCTTCCTTCTTGTTGCTTGTTTTCTTCATCTTCAGAATCTGTGCTTTTAGGAAAAAATACTTTCTAGTTGTTACGGTTCCCAAATGTCTCTGAGCCTGGCTAGTGCTGTGGCATGTATGGGCCATGGACCAGCATTTCTGACACAAGCAGTACTTCCCCAACCCGTTCCATTCGGATGCTAATGATGATACTTCCAGTGTCAACGTCATGAGCTGCTGCCCATCCAAGCTCTTCAGAAAAGGGAGTACGATGAGTTCAGTGCGGAGCAGGTTATGCTAGCACTGAACAGGTGGGTTAGGAAAGTGCCTGCCTTTTCTTAAAAAAGCAATCCAGTGTCTCTTTGAAATGCAACAGGCCCCCTCTCGAGGGAAAGGCATGCTTGAAAAGCTTCCTCGGAGGGATACAGGAGCTTTCCCTGGAGGAAGCCAAGTGGAGAGTGACTGCCTGAGCCCTTGGGAGATGCTCGGAGCTCTGCCAAGAGAATTTTAACCTACAGAGTACAGGCAATTGTGAAGAGTGAGTGATGCTTGGAAAAATATTCCCAGCCTTAACAATATGGTACATTTCTTTGATCCTCAAGCAGCGTTTTGTCAGGAGAGCAGGCTGTGTTTGCCAGGGAGAAAGCATGGTAGTCAGGGGCACCCCCGATCAGGCACATTGCACACAGCTTTGAATGGGCCTGCCTAGGTTGTTTCCTCATAGCAAGCTATGTCAAAAAGAAAAAGCAGCACTATTTTAAGCTTAAGCTGTCAAATTTTATTAGCTAAATTAATAACTAAAACACTTTGAAATGAAGCAGCTACATCAAAGAGAACGGAGGTGAAAGAGAGGTTTCCCTCCCTGCTCTCTATGGCATTAAAGGGCTGATCCTCACTTGGTTTCATTCAGCTCAGGGTGCTGGGGTTGTGGGAAGGCTGCAATGGCCATGTATTTAACTTTTCAGATTCACTAGCTCTTGTTGTGCTGAACCCTGCTTTTCCTGGCCTCCCAAATGCCACCATCATTCTGACAGAGAGCCCGGCACAGTATATAAACCATCCAGGATATTAAAAATGCTACTGAGTGCATTGAAAGTAATATATTTTGCATCCTCAGCCTCTGATCAGTCTCTAAACCCTCCGGGATGCTGTCTGCACCATGAGCAGCAGCTCTCATTTCCTCCTGTGGTCTTTGACTTGTCTGTTCCTCGCATGAGCATGGGGTCCTAGCAGTGTTCCAGAGAGGAAATCAGCAGTTTGCTCACTACCAAGTTCCTCAGAATTTCTTTGCGACGAACATCCCAACGTGTCTGTTTTATAGAGCTTTTCCCTCTCAGTCAGCAGTGACTGATACGGCTTCATTTCCTCTCCTACCGTGCCAAGAAGTTTTTTATTGCAAACTACATTTCTACTTCCGTGGAACAAACAATATAATAAAGTCTAGTTATTAAAAGAAGTATCTCTCTTGATCCTGGAGGCAGAAGTTAGGTAGAAGAAAACAACGTTTGTAAACTGCTGTGATTTGGTTTGCTGTATGGTAGCGAAATACCTGAAATGCAAATTGATCAAATGCAAGCCCCATCAAATAACTGTTCATTTACATTTGTGGTGAAATGCTAACATTAACAAACCCTTGGAAGCACTGTTACAGCTGTGATCACCCAGAAATACTAGAAAACGCTTTGCAAGGAGGGCAAGTATGTCTTTCTAGGGTAGGTGATACGGATGAGCAAAGTAGCCAAGCCTGGATCATGTGCGCACCTGGAGAAAGGCTTTTGTGACTGAAAACTCCTCTTTTATCTGGTGGTATGATCTGATTAAGTGAAAGACACCGTTCCTCCCAACACAGTTGCTCACCTGTGTCAATGGGTTGGGCTATGTGAACCCCAGGAGCATCAGTCACTCGTGAGCAATACGATGGCAAGGGGACAAAAGCTCTCCATGGGCTGGAGCTGTGGTGCTGCTGTCTGTAGATCATTTCAAATAATAAACTATTTATAAAGCCATTATAAAACCTATTTTCACATGGATGTGAGACTTAGGGACTTTCTAAGAACCAAGAAGGGTGTAAGGACTAAATGAAATATTGAGCTCAACAGTTGGGTCAACAAGGACAAGGGAATGCAAGAGATGTGACGGTACGTGCTGGGATGGCTCTGAAGAACCAAGTCACTGGTTGTCAGCCTGAGCTGGAACAGCTGAGCATCCTAATGCGGCATAGAACTACCATGCTTGCTTTGAAAGAGATGCAGGGGTAGTACCAAGCAAGAGTGGAAACTTCATGCTTGTGCTTCTGAGCAATGAAGGAAAATGTACCCTGCCCCCAAAAAAGGTGTGTGTGGGGGTTTTGTGAGGCTAGGAGCCTCTGGGAGCTGACAAATTAGTAAATTATTTCATTTAAATAGAGGTATATTGCAAGAAACTGACAGTTTTTGATGAAACTAGTTTGAGACTTTTTGACTAAGAAGGCAAAATGAATTATTTAAGTACCAACTAATAAAGTAATTGCAATGAAACTAATTGAGAAAACAAAGCAGAAACAGAACATTTTATATCAGAGTAATCAAACCTGCCTAATGGGGGGAAACTGAAATGGGAATTCACATTTCCAGTTTTGCAGCAGCATCGCTTGATAACTGCTGAAACGATGCAGAAGTCTCACAGTTTATCCAAACTCTGAACAAATAAGGAGAGAAACTTTTCAAGTTTATTTTTCCTCAAGCACCACCGGCTTTACTGCTTACTACCAGCTACTTCTTGTACCACCTCTAACAAAATTGCTAGCACAACATCATGCAGCACTTAAGGCTAGTTCAGTCATTTAGTTAGGTGATCTAACGGATGTTACTAATTGCTTAACCTGTAGTTACACAGACCTTTAGGAATGCATCACCCACCCTCCACATACAAGCTGCAAACAGCCGTGCTAGTCCTTACCCAGTGAAGGTGAAGTTTCCATCCTCTCTGAGGGAGCTAAGAAAAAAGAGGGGCAGAAGTATAAGGAGACCTGTGTCCTTCAAAAGACTGACAGGAAAACTGCAGCTTTGACAGCACCGTCCTACAGACTTAAAAAGCACAGTGTGGGAAAGCAGAAACTGAGCTCTTTTTCTGACTAAAAATAATTTAATTCAGTTTCTTCTCCTCTGAAGAACACCCTTACCAAAACCCAACTTGCATGGGGTTATATTTCAGAGTGGAAAAAAACACGATTCCTGAGCTTCTCTGCTTATCACATTTGGAATGACAAAGGAGGTCGAAGGAGCTGCTGAGCTCAGGACTGCTTTGCTTTGCTTTGCTTAGTTTCTTTCTGCAGATGGGCTGTTTTTCTTTGCTGGGGTGAATATGGCTCCTTGTATTTTTAGCAAAGCAGTATACCGCTATGTGTCATTAAAAGGGAGTTTAATATGTCAGTAGAGGCTGAATTGCCATCCCTGGGTTTTCCCCTTCAGCTGCTGAATCCAATGAAGAAAGTCCAGGTAACTTAAGTCCCCAGGGGAATGAAAGCACATGTTTAACACGAAGAGTGGAAGTAGCTGTCCTGACCTCTCTTGCAACTTATCACCAAATTTAAATGCGCACTGTAAGTACTTAGTCAGTACAGCCTACCTGTGAGCAACACGGTAGCCACCACCATCTAGTCCCACGCTCCTGCATTAACACCGCTCGATCCTCCCCACTAGCGTTACCCATCATGGCAACTTTCTTCCAAAACGTGTGTTTTGTGGCTGCAAACACGCAGAGTCAGACCTCTGGTTTTGTTGTTGACTTGTCTCTTGCAGTTTTGCATGTTGCAAGTTCTCAGTGAATCCCAGTTTTGGCATGAATGAAAACTCGTAATAATAACTCAGCAGCACTTAAAAAGAATAATAATCCCTGCCTCACCTCTTCTGCCCATGAGCTGCACAGAATATGCAACTTGCTCTGATATGACAGTGAATCTGTATGGTGCTGCTGGTTGTTGTGCCTGTGTAGAAGATACCAACAGCCTTTACAGTCTGATCTGTTGCGGTGTGCCTGTTCCTGGCTGAGTGCGACATGTCCTCTTCTGGATTGTAGGTCAAGACACATTCCTGGGGTCTGAAAAGTTCTGCACTGTGCTCTTGCCACCTGCAGCTTCAGCCTTTTTGAGTGATAGATTACCAGTTAACACATAGAATCATAGAACAGTTTGGGTTGGGAGGGACCTTTCAAGGCCATGTGGTCCAACCCCCCTGCAGTGAGCAGGGACATCTCCAACTAGACCAGGTTGCTCAGAGCCCCATCCAGCCTGACCTGGAATGTTTCCGGGGATGGGGCATCTCCCACCTCTCTGGGCAACCTGTGACAGGGCTTCACCACCCTCATTGTCAAAAACTTCTTCCTAAGATCTACTCTAAAGAGGTAAGATACATATCTATCTAGTCTAGTGGCAGAGGTTTCCATTGTAATTATTACTTGCAGCTCCTCAACGTGCTGTTCCTCCTACACCAATAGTTACTGCCAGGCCTTTAAAAACAGGCAGGAGGTGACAATAGAGGCAGGACAGTGTCTCAGGGTACAAGTTACAGGCACACCAGTGTGCTGCTTTCTCAGCAGTTTCTCCTGTTTCCTTGTAACAGGAAAAAGAGAATCATTTGTGCTGGGTGGTCACGACAAGGGCAGGGATGCTCCCTTCTGGAAGGAGGAAGGCTGCGACATGTCTGTCTGCAATCTGCCACCTACGCCCACCTCTCCTCCCAGCTGTGCTCTTCGTGTTTGACTTGGTGCTGCTTGTGCAGAAGCGTGGCCAAACCCTCAGCTTTAAAGGCAGCACTGAATGCAAGAGGGTTTTTCTTTAGGACGGCATGGAAGAAAGTGCTTGGAGGGACCAGATCCACGAGTGGAGTCTTGCTCTGGTGTGGCTGTAACGAGCCTGTTAATGCTGGTTTATTTTGTTTGTTGATCTTGGGCTCTGCAGCCTGACAGAACACTGTGTTCCTGACGTTCGCCTCTTGCTTTGCCTTTAGAGTACATCGAACGCTGGTGAGTAGCAAGCCATTTACAGACGAGTTTATTAACTGAGATTTATTGTTTATGTATCCACCGTCACAACAACTTTAAGTGTGTGATGTTTGCTGAACACAAATGTCCCTCCTGTAGGAATATATTTATTAATATCTAATGCTAATGAGCATTAAACATTTATCTAATGGTGTATATTTAACTCTAATGGGCTTCTGAGGCATTTCTATGCTGAGTATCCCAAAGACACGGTCTGTCTCTCATGTTTGAGTTCACCTGCCATATAGCTCCCAAGCACACAGCAATGACTTTAGTGGTGGACAAAGTGATTGTGAAGATCCTCTGGATGCTCCTGACCTCTCTGCTGGTCTGGAAGCATCATGCAGAAAGGGTTGTCTGGGCAAGGACCTTCTGAAATCATGTGTTTCACTTGAGTGACGTAAACACCAACCCAGAGGGCTTGGGATCCAGAGGCTGATTTGAGATTTATAACATTTAAAACGTTTTTGCTATCTAATTTGGGGGGGTTTAAACTTTAAGTGTATTTTCAAGCTTTTCTTGTCAGCCACAGGGTTAGAAACATGCTTTTAAGTAGGGGATTAGATAACTACGGAGTTTGTGTTATTCTTAGAATCATAGAATGGTTTGGGTTGGCAGGGACCTTTAAAGATCAAAGCCCTGTCCCACCTGACCTTGAACACTTCCAGTGATGGGGGATCTACAACTTCTCTGGGCAACCTGTTCCAGTGTCTCACCACCCTCAGTGTAAAAAATTTCTTCACCTCTTCACAGCAGAGCTGTTCCATCCCTCTGAGCATTGCTGTGGCCTCCTCTAGACCTGCTCCAACACGTCCATGTCTTTCCTGTGCTGAGGGCTCCAGAGCTGGACGCAGGACTCCAGGTGGGGTCTCACCAGAGCAGAGTAGAGGGGCAGAATCCCCTCCCTCGACGTGCTGGCCGCGCTGCTTTGGATGCAGCCCAGGACACGGTTGGTCTCCTGGGCTGTGAGCACACGTTGCCGGCTCCTGTCCAGCTTTTCATCCACCAGTACCCCCAAGTCCTTCTCCTCAGGGCTGCTCTCCATCCCTTCATCCCCCAGCCTGTGCTGATACTGGGGGTTGCCCTGACCCAGGTGCAACTCCAGGAGCTGGAGCTTTAGTTGAAAAAAGAAGGGCCATGCAAGGCACAGTGAGCTCTGGAGATGCAGGTTCTTGCAATCTTTGTATCTACTCAGTGTGCCAGGCCAAAGGGAAAGCTTGGAAAATCTGACCCTGTGTGCTGAGCTGTCACTGCTGAGTGGTGAGCTCTTCGTAACACAGAGAAAGCCAGCTTCATGTTCGTAATTGAGTTCTTCCAAAAAATCCTGTTGTATCCTGGATATGAAATGCCTAATCAAATCATGTTTACTGCTCGGCACTAGACTGCTAATTTGCTTTGATTTAGAATTTAAAAAGATAATTGCGGATGTGTGCATCTGCGTAGGTTGCTGTGAAAAGGCTTTCCTCTCCATTTAATAAGCAGCCCATTAATATGGACTGCGTTAATTTGACTTTCCTATTTCAATGTGATTGATTTAATCCCTCCGTTAGAGGAGGAGATGAAGACAGGGAACAACGTGTGCTCGCACCGCAGGCGCAGGGTCGGGGATGGGGAGCCGAGGAGCAGCCTCCTCTCACGGGATCCATGGGACTCCCCTTGCCCTAGAAAAACCCTCCAGCAAAAGCAGGGACAGATACTCACGTTTTACTGTTCTGCTCTTAATATCCTTGGCAGCAGTTTAACAAAGCCACTTAAGCACTTTTTCTCCTGTTTTAGAGTTAATAAAAGTGGAATGAGCTGAAAGTTGCAGGTAAATGTGATATCAGCGTAACACAGAAAATAATTCCTGTTTGCCAGATAGATACCACTTTTCTTTGGGCTTTATTCCTGCCTTCAGATGGTCCCAGGGACAAATCCCTGCTCCCATCTGCTTGTGCCCTGATGGTGTTTGTGGCCAAACCTTTGCAGCCTCTTGTACAATCAAAAGCTGCCCAGGCTGGGCTACTGCTGCACGCCTGGAGAACAGCTCATCTGCCGTGTTTTACTGTTTATTTTACTTGAGGATGACTCTGACGATCACCTTGCCCCAACCTGCACCCAGCCGAGGCTCCCTCCCAGGCACTGGCACCTACCTGGTAGGCAGCTGCGGGTTTTGAGTCCACTTAATCAGATCAGCTTTTAAAGGTGAGGGAGTCAAGATAATATCAGGTCATATGTCTGGTGTGGGGAGACTCCAGGCTAGGCAGACCCCTCGGCATCCATGTTTGCCAAAAACCTACAACTATAGACGTGAAAGTGCAACAAAGATGACGACTCGCTGGCTGCTCGTGGCAGCTCCTTCTTCCCCACTCGTAAATCGACGCCGAAGTCCACGTCAAGGGGCTGCTGCAGCGGCGCTGGCCTGGGATCGCGCCGGCCGTGTGCTGTTGCGATAACCCAGGGCGGATCTCAGTCGATGCTGCTTCCACGTGTGCTGAGAGCAGAGGAGATGTTGTAAAGGACATCCCCGGATTTTGCTGTCACCTTCGTCTGTCCTCTCCTTCCCTGCCGACATGAAGCTTCGGTTGTCCATGCAGGCAGCAGCACCGCTGCTGTCTTCTCACACGGGCTTAATCACACGTGCAAGCGTGCATTAAAATTCAGAGGTCTTCCTTCTGATCTTGCTTGCAAAGAGACAGGAATCAGTTTTTCTGGTCTTCAGGGATGGAAACTTTCTCTAGAGATGGTTCTTGTCATTTTTTTGGACTTACAGAAATGGTAGTGATTAGTTATCGTAACTTTCCTGAAGTGGCTTAAAATGACTAGCAGTTCTGAAATATTGTTCAAAACCCAAAGTATTAGGGCATTCCAGGAGAAATCTCGTCATCCCAGTACGGTATCTCCAAGGCTACTCATCATGGGAATGAATCAGGATGCTGAGATCCAGCTCCTTCGCAGAAACAGCCGAAGGAGGGTGCTGCCTGCCAGGGTCCTTCAGCCCATTTGCTGCGACACCAGGCTGGTCCCTCCTGATCCCTGCTTCGGAGCTCTCTTTTGTGGGTTTAGGATTCCTAGACACAGATTTAGCAACCTGAGTTGTGGGGTGAAAGATTGTCCGAGTTCAGACTTTGGTGTGACTGCTCCATTTTTCCTTATTGCCTCTCCCTGTAAATGACATTTTATCCAAGCTGGTCTTGTCGTGCCATTTCAGAGAGAAGCCTGGGGAGGTGCCTTGTGCTGGGTGGTTTGGCTGCTCTTGTCCCGGGGGCTGCAGAGAGCAGCCTGGGCAGCGGCCCCAGGCACGTCTGCTGCAAGCCAGGCAAGGGCACGGGGAGCAGCGTCAGGGTGGGCTCAGCAGCTGGAGACCCGGCTGCCTGTGGCTGGGTACATTTTGAGGCGTCAAGTTTTTCCTTTATCTGATCTGCTGTTCAGCTGGGAACATCAGAAAACATCAGAAGCACCACTTCCAGTTCTCCCTCTTACGGCTCTCAGCTCAGCCCCTATTAAGCAGAACTTTTGTTTGACGCCGGTGAAAGATGTGCAGATACAGCTGTGTCCTCCGAGCCTGGAAGAGAAACGCTGGAAAACTCACCTCTTCTTATATAGGGAACAAAGGGCCAAAACACAGATCTGCTGGTGGCCCGGTCAGCCGTGAGTGGCTTTGCCCTGGGGCGTTCTCCTGCTAGACCAGGTCCACGTGTCCCTCGCGTGGGCAGAGCTGGTGCCACCGGGCAGCGCTCACTTTTCCCTCCATTGCCCCTTCACCGCAGCCGGACGCCAGCCCAGAGGTAAGACCATCTGCAGCCAGCAAGGGACGTCCCCAGGCCACCAAGCAGCAAAACTTGTTCACCGTCGGTATAGATTAGGTCAGGAGCTGAGAGGCTCTTCTGCCACGTTTTCAATCCTTGAGTTACAGCAACGTTTTCCCCTTGAAACTCTGCTTATCATGTTCACCCGCACAGCAGTAGTTCCTAGGCGCTTACAAGAGGTAGTTGTTTTCCTCCGCGAGTACATTTTGCACAGGAGATACAGCACATGAAGCAGATTCCTCGTACAACGAGAGGATGTTTTGCATACATTCCTTTAGAGACCTATTTCTGCATCTCTGGGGATTTGGAATACTATATCTAATAATATACCTTAATTAAAATAAACAGTGCTCCTAATTATGTCTTGTCACACGGTTTGTACTCTACAATTTACTAGTGCGATGCAGCTATGATAAAAACATTAAAAATATACTTGCTTGTAATTTTACCTGTACAGATGTACTGTTGCAGTGCTTAACAGATTGCTCGTAGTCTTTTATGAAGATGCTGCAGGTCACATTAAGGTTTTCTTAAACTACGTTTTCATAACTTTAAAACAGTTCTGCTTCAACAAGCAGTTTCGTAACTGTGTGGATGCTGAGAGCCAGAAGGATGGAGTCTCCTAACAAAATACAACCATGAAATGAAAATGGGAGTGAAGAAAATGAAGATAGAGGGAGTTGCAATTTATAGTTTATACTGTAAATAAGGCTTACTCAACAACAACAACATCAACTTTCACAAGAATGAGCAGCTTTGAAATGACAGTGAGGGAATCTTTCCAGGGGAGTTGGGAATGGTTGGCACTTGTGTCTTCAAAAAGTTGTGGATTCATCCTGTTTATGTGCATCTTTGCAGAGCATCATTTCACATCTGGAGTCTCTAAGTGTACCTCTGAGGCACAGCAACATCTGCGTCACTGCAATTGTTTGCTTCTATTTGGGTTTCAGAGTGCCGAAACTTCTGGCTATCTAAATCTAGGCCCATCTGGCTTCTTTCTATGTGAATAAATTAAAAAGCTCTTTGTAATCTTTCAACCTTTTCAGTCTTCCAAGGAAAATGATAAATATCATCTGCCAAGTATCTTGTCCCTTATTAGTCCTCCTGTTTGTAGAGAGGGGGGAATCTTCAGTTTTCAGAGTCACCCAGAATTGCTTTTTTTATTAACTGGAATTATAGCTTGTTTAGTACTCAAAGTATACGCTGTAGTACCCACAGCACAGCAGCTCTGTATGCAGTACCGATGTGGTCGCTCTCTCAGACGAACGGGGAAGTGCACAGTGGCTGCTGGAGGCGATTCCCCACAAGAGGAAAGGATGTGATCTAGAACTGCAACCGACGAGGCAAAGGGAGCTGGATTAAACAGTGTGTGTTCAAAATGTAATTCAAACCTGCTTCTCAGGAAGAAAGGTAACAGTAAAAGAAATAATAAAAAGTCGACTGCTTTTCATTGCATCAGTCGTTAAGTTCTGCCGTCATGTCCATGAAAATGCCACTGGAGGAGATACCTGAGTTTCTGCTTATCAGCCTCTGCGTTTGGAGCTTAGATCACAAATACCAGCATACCTGGATCCAGATCCCTGGACCTCCCACCAAGGGTGACCTGCAGAGCCTCAAAGTTATTACGGGCCTGGGCTAGAAAGGACAGTGTCTTTATGGATGCC
>NW_010543960.1:0-285 GCF_000687285.1 Phaethon lepturus | reverse complement strand
AGCAATGAAGGTGCTCCCTGTGAAGGTGCCAGGGGACACTGCAGCAAGGAGCTTTCACAGCATAACACTATTATGAGGGAAGGAAGAGGTGAAAATGCAGAATGTATTTCACTGCTGAAAAGCTTTAAACTGGGATATATTGCAGTGGGAACTTGCAGTAGTCCGTGTCCCTTCTCCTTGTTCCTAGCTCTCACGGTCTGTGTCTGAAATATTTGTCCCTTCTAGACCGGCTGCAGGGGAGCAACACAGAGCTCTGGGCGTGCATCCCCTAAACCGCTGTGCGTG
>NW_010543959.1:12059-26805 GCF_000687285.1 Phaethon lepturus | reverse complement strand
GACGACACAGTGGTGGCGGAGGTGGCTACGTCACCCGGCCCCCGCTTGTCACCCGGCCCCCGCTTCTCCCGGGTAAGCGGCACGCAGTGGAGAGCGCACCTCAGAGCGGTGCAGGGGCCAGCTGTGAGGGAGGCGGCCACGAAGCGGGCCTTACTGGTTTCTCAGGTAAAAAAAGAAGAAAAAAAAATTGCGTGCACAGGTTTGGAAAGGATTGGCTCAGTCGGTTTGGTGGGTTTGGTTTGAATTTCTTGCGAGGCAGCCTCTGTCAGTTGTGTTGTACACGATGTCACAGTGTTATTTTAGACGTTGCTACAGTAATTCACCTACAGCCGTTGAAGTTGCTCTGTTTTCAGAAAGTATGACGGGTGCAACTGAAAGCAGAGGTAGACAGTGTATATATCAAAATCAAAGATGCAGCAAAAAGGAGATGTGTGAAATGAGAATGAGAGAAGGTGCCACACCTGCCTGTTGTGTAGTTTTGTGGAAACAGTTAACGCTCCTGTTAGCCAGTGCAAAAAAACACCTTGCATGTCTTCTTACTGTCGCTACTCATACATCATCTTGTCTGCTGCCTGTTTACAGACCAAGATGTGGGACAGGTCTTGGGCCAGAAGACCTTGTAATCTACAGTTAATCCTCAATGTATAATTAATGTCCCAGCACGCACACAAATCAAACACATTGCTGGCAGTTGGAGCAGCCACTGCCCTGCACAAAACTCTGAGCTTTGTTTCAGATTATGCTACATATGTCTCCTTGTTGTCTAGCTTCTTTGGCCTTGCTCTAACTTCTGACCTCTCCACCAAACAATGCCTAGCACCTCCTTACTTCACAGAACTGATCTGTCTATGTGTCTTACTTTCTCAGCAGTTGTGCAACTCGTGTTTTGACTGTGTTTCAGTTATCCAAAGTCTTTGGCAGGGAGAATGGAGAATCTTGCTCTGACAGTTGGTCATCTTCCCTTCCCTTCACAGTTACTGCTTTGTAGCAGAAGCAAATGGAAGACAGTACTGCATTACCCCAATAGTCATTTAATCTGTAGATTGTCTGAGAGCTGGAAAAGCTGAAGTCTATGTGGAAATTTTCTTCAGATATACATGCTAGAAAGGTGATAACATCTAGATGGAAAGGGGGAGAGGGAACACAACTGTGGTTTAACGTTTGTACCCTTGCAGCTGTTGGCTTCTGTGCGTGTGAGTCGGTGCTCAGAGAGCTGGATGGATAAAGTAGAGGTAATGGGATTTTCCTATAGGTGAGTCATGTAGTATGTGAAGTCACACAGCAAACTGTCATCTAACATACTGTATATGTTCATATCCCGTAAATGTAATATATCGATGGGCTACAAAGCAATGGGCTGCTCTTAAGACAAACATCTGCAGGATTCCTTGTGGCCTTCAGGTCCCCTGTTGCACAAACTTGCCTTAGACTCTGCTTGGCTTCAGCTGTTGATCTCAATCTGTGAGTCGACATCCGACCAAGTATTTGTACATTGAAATTTTTCCATAGCCTTCTCAGCAGCTTCTGCACGACCAAGGAACAACATCTTCACAGGTCGCTTCTGCTAGGTCATTTATTTCTTTTTTACTCCCTCTAGCTCTCACCATGCCTTCACCAGCTCATGTGAATGGCTGCATTTAAACTGTATGTCAGAATTTGTATTGAATCTGGACAAGATATTGTCTCTTTGACAGTCAAGTTCAATGTCTTCATCAAAACTGAAGTGCTGGTTTTGTTCCCCTGTCAAATTGGTCATCTTCGCTGTTTACCTGTTATCTTACCTAGCTCACCCAGACTTACTGGCAGACCAGTTCTGCATTTAGATACTGGAACTTTGCTGTGCTGTGTGGTTCTTCTCTCCAGGTGGTTTTCTGGCTTCTTAAGACCTTGCTGTGTCTCATTCCTGATGGGAATTTCCAGCTGGTCACATTGATCTTTGTCTTTCTCATTTCATAGATCTTTTGGATCCATGACATATTGGTTGCTGGTCATACCTACAAGCATTTTTGTCATCCCAAACTGAGATTATTGCAGCTCCATCCAGATGCTGTATGGATTACTGCTCTTTTGAAGATTGCATAGCTGCTCATAGGCTTCTGCAAATGATGAACTTATGTTGCTTCAGGTCCTTTGATGGCATCTTCAGTTCTCTTATCATAGAATCATAGAATGGTTTGGGTTGGAAGGGACCTTAAAGATCATCTCATTCCAACCCCCTTGCCATGGGCAGATACGCCTTCTACTAGACAAGGTTGCTCAAAGCCCTGTCTAACCTGTCCTTGAGCATTTCCAGGGATGGGGCATCCACAACTTCTCTGGGCAACCTGTTCTAGTGCCTCACCAACCTCATAGTGAAGTATTTCTTCTTTAATCTAAATCTACTCTCTTTCAGTTTAAAGCCATTACCTATCCTATCCTGTCCTATCACAGGACAAGTGACTTTTGCTAAAAAGTCCCCCTCCAGCTTTCTTGTATATACCCATCAGGTGCTGGAAGGCTGCTATAAAGTCTCCCCAGAGCCTTCTCTTCTCTGGGCTGAACAACCCCAACTCTCTCAGCCTTTCTTCACAGGAGAGGTGTTCCATCCCTCTGACCATTTTTGTGGCCCTCCTCTGGACCTGGTCCAACAGGTCCATGTCTTTCCTGTGCTGAGGGCTCCAGAGCTGGACCCAGGACTCCAGGTGGGGTCTCACCAGAGCGGAGCAGAGGGGCAGAGTCACCTCCCTCGACCTGCTGGTCACGCTTCTTTTGATGAAGCCCAGGATACGGCCTTCTAGGCTGCAAGTGCACATTGCCAGGTCACATTGAACTTCTCATCAATCAATACCCACAAGTCTTCCTCAGGGCTGCTCTCAATCCATTCTGCACCCAGCCTATATTTGTGCTTGGGATTGCCCCAACCCATGTGCAGGATCTTATACTTGGCCTTGTTGAACTTCATGAGGTTCACATGGGCCCACCTCTCAAGCCTGTCAAGGCATCCCCTCCCTCCAGCTTGTTGACTGTACCACACAGTCTTGTGTGTCAGAGCTTGGTGTCATCAACAAACTTGCTGAAGGTACACTCAATCCCACTGTCCATATGTTGCTGACAAAGATGTTAAACAGCACCGGTCCCAATACCAACCCCTGAGGAATGCCACTTGTCACTGGTCTCCACTGAGACATCAAGCCATTGACGACAACTCTTTGAGTGTGACCATCCAGCCAATTCCTTATCCACTGAGTGGTCCATCTGTCAAATCCATGTCTCTCCAATTTAGAGATGAGGATGTTGTTCAGGACAGTGTCAGATGCTTTACACAAGTGCAGGTAGATTACATCAGTTGCTCTTTCCTTATCTACCAATGCTGTAGTCCTCTTGTAGAAGGCCACCAGATTTGTCAGTTATGATTTGCCTTTAGTGAAGCCATGTTGGCTGTCACAAATCACCTCCTTATTTTCCATGTGCCTTAGCATAGTTTCCAGGAGGATCTGCTCCATGATCTTGCCAGGCACAGAGGTGAGACTGACTGGCCTGTAGTTTCTCAGGTCTTCCTTTTTTCCTGTTTTAACATTATCTGCCTAAACTTTCTTGTGATCAACTTTGAAGTCAGAGACCTTCTCTATTCTTTCACTAGAGCTCATATTCTCTCTTTTTAAAACTTAAATGCTGCTGCCACCTTTAAAGCTTTTCCAGAAGTGATTAGCCTATAGCTAAAATTTGTAAAATTATTATTTTAGTAGCTAAGAATTTCAGTTTGGTTGCTTGGGCATTTCTTATATGGTCTTATGCATGGCTTTTCTGAGGCAACAGAATTAATCACATTTCATCATTCTCTGATTTATAACTGGTTTACCCGATTAAATGTTCACTTTAAAGGTGTTAATTTTTAGTACTATTTAGAATTAACTCCGTTATTAATAATAAAACTTTGACCCCAAGTGAAAATTTTCAGGTTAATACTTCCTTTTTATTTAAAAATTAGAAGGTTGTATAAATATTTGGAGAAGATTCTTAGTCTTTGAAGAGGAAGTAAGATTGAAATGTGTCAGATACACTGTAGCTTGTATTTCCAGAAGTTCTCATTTCACTGTCCTAATGTATTTCACTATTGCTCCGTAGACCACTCTTGTTCCAGTTCCTGGATTCTTAAAAGATTATACCAACATTTTGTGGTGGGTTTTATCACAATCAGTTTGGACTCTACAGGTCAAGTGCTTTTGCCTGTGATCTACATTGATTTAGGCAGTATTCAATTCTGTAAACAAGAGAGCAGTCCAGTCACATACAACATTTTAACAGCAGATTTATCTGATTAGGAAAGTGCTCCCTTATTTATCTTGTATTCTTTCCTAATGCCTGGGTCTGACAAAGAGGGGACTCTTGGGGAATAGAATGCCGGATTCTGCATTGTGTTTCTGCAGTTTCCTTTCATATGTTGTTCAGAGATTCATGGCAACAAACTGCTCAAAGGTTTGAATAAAAGGAGTTATATTTCTTCTTCCCAAGAACTTTGGAACCTATCCCATTTCATGTATAGTTTGTCTTCTCATCAGGGAAGTCTTTTCTGATCAGTATGAGATGAGTATACCCCAGCCTGAAGCCTGGATGTATTTTTGGAGGTGGATACTGATTCAGACCCTTAATGTTTCAGCTATAAATTCTGTGAAGTAAACATAGGCGAATAAACAATTTCTCTTAAAAATAAAACCATAGCAACAGCCTCATGACAAATCATAGAACTTTGCAGACACTTTGTTTTATAATAAAGAAGGCCTTTGATATTGCTGTAGGCACCGCATAACCCAGCTATAGGTGAAGGCTGTATTATAAACACGGTCTTTCAGGGTTTATGATTCAGCAGCAAAAGCATGTTTCTGGTTGAAATGTGGTACAGAAGCTCATTCTCTTTCTCTGCTGCAAGAAGCTACCTAGAGTATAATTTTATTCTGACACACCCCACCCTTACCAAAATCCATTTGACACTGTAACAAAACCTTCTTTTTTTTAAAAAAGCACACATTCAGTCTATAACAACTTTTCAGAAGCTGGAAAACAGATTTATAAAGGGAGAGTGTTGGACTTAGTGTGCTAGCTGAACAGAATAATGCCAGTCACATCACATTCTGCCTCCCCTCATGTGTGGCACGCTAAGTAGAATGACGCTTTGTATGTACCAAATCAAGAAGTTTTTGTTTTCATAATCGAACAAAGCCCTTGCATACAGTGAGGGCTATACATCATCTGCTCACGGCCCGAACCTGCATTTCTTAACAAAGAACATGCCCTGGTAAAGTTAATAGTCTTTTTTTTTTTTTTTTTTTTTAGAAGGAAGTACAAGATTGAGAAAATAATTTAAAGCAGTAGTTCACTACTTCATTGAATGCTTTCATCATTAGTTGATGTGGCAGTTGGTCAGTAAACTCTTAAAGATAATACAGTGACCTGCAAAAACATAATTTTGAGCTTAAGTATTTTCTGACCTTATTTTAGGCTGAGCTTGCTGGCTGAGATACCTTTTGGTACCTTACCATTTGAATATTGAAAGCCTGAAAAATTTTATTGCAAGTGAAGCTGCCTTTTGGGCCTCCCAAGTGTATATACAAATTCGATTCGCCTCACAAATGAATGTTCTGCTTAACCAAATTGAACTGTTTTCATTCCCCTAACAAAGGCTGCCACACGCAGTTCCTGTAACTTCTTGCTGGCTGTTTCCCAGGAGGAACATTGATGTGTTGACTGTAGAGTGTACACACGTCTGTTTCCAACTAGCCTGTGATAACCAAGTGGGATGTAAATCTAACTAAATGCAGAAAAGCTACAGTGTGTTGCTGTAACATTCAAGATCTGACTTCAACTGACAAAAGCAAGGAAATTCCAAGTGAAGATTGCTGCTGTGTCCTTACTTCACCCCTTTGTATTTCAGAGTGTCAGGGCCTCAGAACTGTGCACGCTTGACTGTGTACTATGTACAAAACAGTGTTCAAAGAGCATTGTCACAATGTCAGACTTTTAAAAATGAGGCAACTTGTGCAACTGTAATTTTGACTCCCTTGTGGGCACAATTATGGTAGAATTAAGTAGCCTGTCATACACCATTTTTCTATTTTGCCCCTTCCTCATTCAGGACACAGAATAGATTCCTTTCACAGGAGAAAGCACCTGGTTATTTTAAATCTCTGCATGCAGCAAGTGCCCTTTGCCTTGTTTATTTATTCATGAAGTGAATAACTGCTTAGGTATTCTTAGGGCATTTGTCATTGTATTAGTTAATACTTCATTAGCATTAGTGGAATTATTTCTGTGTTTCCTTTAGAAGAGAAGAAATACAGTTTCATTTTACTTACAAGGGAGTGTGGATTAGGTCTACAGAGGGTCTTGGTACTGCAGTGCTCGGATTTGTGGCAGTTAACACTGAAGGACCTTGCTGCTGCCTGAAATCAATGGCAACTAGTTCTCTATCCAGGTTTCCTATATGGTATGTGACAGAAGCAAGTAGAGGAACAGAACCATGTGGGATCCACTCCGAAGAAGAAGCTGGTTACACTTTTCACTGTGAAAGGCCAATGACATTTACGTGACTGAAGTCACAGTGAGTGGGGCTTAGTGCTAAAGAATCCTGTGAGATGTTGGGCTGGTTGTGTCTGTTGTGTCCCAAAAGCAGGTATTACAACTACTGTTGGAAAACTGGCACATGGACTATGTGCCTTTGCCTCAGCCACTACAGTGCTAATTCAGGAACGTTAAGTTAGGTTCACACTGCAAGTTCATAACGAGGACACTGACAAATAGTCCATTTTGCCAACACAAATACATGGGAGGTGTTTCAGTGCAGAGGCCGAGCAGGCAGGCAGGTACAGCTGCAAAACTTACAAGTATGTCTCTCAACGTCCTCAAAACTAACTGAGTTGGAAGGAACTGCTTGCTCTCCTTGGAGTTCACTTCAGTAAACTCTTTCATGTTAGGTGCCTCAGGGGACCTCTTCATACAGGACGTGAATATTTAAGGGATAGGAGAAACCATCCTGTCCTTTTCCTGTAGTTTAGTGATTAGAAACCCCGAAACTCAGCTTGTGGGGGACCTGGGCTTGGTTTCATCCTGCATCTGTGAACATATAAATTAATATTTTCATTCAGTCAGGGTGTGCTATAACCATCATACGGTTATTACAGCTTCCTTAATCCTAGCCACTGAAATCGTTTAGTTGTGACTGTCTGGGCTGGACCTTTAGAATTAGAATTAGCTTGTTGGGAATTATATGCTAAAGCAGTCAGAGATGTTTGGGGAACCGCAATGAAATAAGAATTTATGGAATGTAAGCACCTCCATAGCTGGAAAGCAACTGTATGAGAATTCTGAAGACAGTAAGTTTGGATTTAAGGAGCGTAAGTGTTCCATTTTCAGCATCTGAGTCCTCATACTGGTGTAGTCACCGACACTTGTCTCAGGCCACACAAGCAAATCAATGACAGAGAGCTGGGGTGAGGCTTCAGCGTACAGACAAATATGTCAGACTATGGAAAAATCAATGTGGGTTTTTGTTGATAGAGAAGCTTTATCATAATTATGAAGTTTTCTGACAAAATCAACAAACTGATAAACCAGGGTGGTATACTCATTGTAGTGATTTCAGAAGAGTTTTTGGCACCCACTCCAATGCTGCTAAAGAACATTAGCTGTCGTGGGTTAAGAAGGAAGGCTGTCTTGTAAATTAGTAACTAGCTGAAAGAGTTAATGGGATAGCAATAAATAGTCATTTTTTACACTGCGGGAGAGTTACGATTGGACTCCCACAGGGATTCATGCTGGGACCTGTGCTAGTTAGCATATTCAGAAATGGTCTTGGAAAGAGAGTAAGTAAGGGAGCAGCACAGTTTGCTGCTGATGCAAAATCCTTTACAGTAGTGGAGTATGAAACAAGGAGTTTCAAAAGGATCTCATTCTGCTGAGGAGCATGGGTGTTAAACTAGAAGTTGCACTTCAGTCTCAATAACTGTAAAGTAATGCATACAAGCAAAACCAATCTTAATTATAGGTGCCTAGGGGTAAGTTCTACATATACTGTTTTTGCTGAATAAGAAGGTCTTAGAGTCTCCATAGTTTCCAGTTCCAAGTCAAAAATACTGGGAATTATTAGAAAAGGAAGACAGAATGGAGCAGAAAATGTTGTGACATCTTTGTGTATATCAGTGATATGGCCACACCTAGAGAACAGTATGAAGCATGTGTTTCCCAGGTCAGAAAGAAGGTAAAGGTAGAAAAGAATAATAAAACATAGAGAACGATTTCTGTTTAAAACACTACTACTAACACTTGGACTTTTCAGTTTGAAAAAGACAAAAGTGACAAGACCGGGCAACTGAAGGAAGATGATTGAATTATATAAAATGGTGGCTTGTGGAGAGAAGGTAGGGAGTTCTCATTTACTTTTTCTAGTAAGTGGGCACACAGGGGAAATACTGGACAGCAGGTTTAGAACAATCAAAAGGTAGTCTTTTTTTCAGATGCTGCAGAACTAAAGTATGGAGCTCATTGCATCCAGAAATGTGGAAGCTAAAACTCATTACTTTCACAAAGGGACTAAACTCAAAAGGGAAGCAGTGCATTGGCAGCTAGTAAATGGAATGGAATATAGTGGCTTTTGGTTCAGGTGTTATCTAATCAATCATAGAATCATAGAATAATTTGGGTTGGAAGGGACCTTTAAAGGCCATCTAGTCCAACCTCCCTGCAATGAGCAAGGACATCTTCAACTAGATGAGGTTGCTCAGAGCCCCGTCCAACCTGGCGTTGAATGTTTCCAGGGAGGGGCATCTACCATGAGCAACTGGCGTCTACTCTGAGCAACCTGGTCCAGTGTTTTAAACCACCCTCATCATAAAAAAATTTCTTCCTTATATCTAGTTGAAATCTAACCTCTTAGTTTAAAACCGTTACTCCTTGTCCTATTTACTGAAAACTCTGAATATATATCAAGAAGGATTTGTGCTATACCTGACCTGTTCTTTATACTCTCTTCCTGACTTTTCAGTCCTGGACATTAAGATCAGAAGCGAGTTAGGCATACCTGTGTAGTCTAATACAGCATGGCCATTTTGCAGCTAGTACAGGAGAGAGACACCAAAATGGTATTGTTCAGCTTTAAAGAGGCAGCTAAGGGAAGATCTTACTGTTGTCATCTGTGTGGAAGACCACGCCAGATTCTTCTCAGAGGTGCACAGTGGTAGGCTGGGAGGGAATGGACACATGTTGAAACATGGGAAATTCTGCTTAGATACAGGGGTTTATTTATTTATATCATGAAAGTGGTCAAATACTGGAACACGTTGCCCAGAGACATTGTGCAGCCTCCTTCCTGGGAGATACTCAAAGCTTGACTAGAAATGGTCCTGAGCAGTCTGCTCTAAGTGGCCCTGCTTTGAGCAGTAGGTGGTCCTAGGTGGCCTCCTGAGGCCCATTGCAACCTACATGGTTTTGTCATCTTAAGATAGGTTCTTACCATATGCTTGTGCCCTAACTATACATTTTTCCATATAGTATGTTGACAGAAGTGGAATATATTTGGTCTGGGTAAACTAATATATATTAAAACTCAGTGTAAGGGGTGGGGGGACAAGACACTTTGAATTTGCCACAAAGAAAGCAAGAGTCAGCTATGGTACTTTCTGTCTAGTGGCTTGACAGTAGTCATTAAAATACTTTGTAAAAAGTATGTCAAGTGGAGTTGTTTGTCAGGGTGCAGCTGTAGCAGGAGTCAATAATGGTACTGTTGTCCACCCTTACAGTTTTTGGTTTTACTTCCAATGTCTTCTTTAAACAAATGATATATAATTAGTTTGTCAAACACTGAATGATGGGCAAGAGTATACCTAGCACACTGCCGTGTCACATGATGTGATTGTGTAAGTGCATATGCTCTGCATCTGGATCAAACCTGTCCCCAACAAGAAAGCTGTGAAAAAGATGCTCTTCACCTTGATTTCTCTAACTAGGGTCAATGCTTCTTGGTATTTGGGTTAAGATTTTTGAAAGATAAGATAGTGCTGTTTGTGACTGACTGCTTCTGTTCAACAGCTGGCATGCATGGCATGAACAAACAATTCAGACTACAAAAATACCCCAAACTGCCCATCACATGTTTTCTCCTGTAATAAGAACTTTTATTTGTAAGACGCAGACTCTGCTAGAGCTCAGCAGCTGAACAACAGTGTATTCACCAACAATATTTAAAGAATAAGCTGAGTCCTATAGTTTTAAAGAACAAATGCACTTCAACTTAATTGCAGTCAGGCCTGAATAAAAATTAAAGGGTTTGCATGTCTGCTAGTCTATATGTGGGTAGAAAGGCAGTGAGGTTAAGATAATAGGCTCAAAATGTATTCTCAGAAAACATTTAAAACCACAGCAGGGTGTGATTGTATGCAAATAAGTATTTTTGCAATAGCAGATTAAACACCTTATGGAATTTGTATAGAAAAGTGCATGCTTGTACATGATGCAAAGTATGATTAAGCAGCAGTGTGTGCAGCTTTTGCCGTTGGTAAAAAATTAAGGCAGATTTAAATCAATCAATGCTTTTCTCAGTCTTTTCACAGTGTATGTTGCAAGTTATGAACGGTGACTAGTAGAGAGAAAATGTTAAAAATAACACTACTTTTTCCTTGGGCCTGCATCCTTACAAGAATATTGACCTGCAATGGTTTCCAGTCAGGAAAAGCATTCCAGTAACAGAAAGTCTGGCCATAGGATGGCAACATACAGGATCGAGACAGTGAGAAAAGAAACCTGGCAAACTGATGTAAACTTTTACTAGAACAGCTGTTACTGGTGTGTCTTTTCCCATCAGCTTACAGAATGTTTTTTTATAAAAACTTCAAAGTATCTTTTTGATGCTCTTCATGAATGGATGGGTGGATTAATCATTCCAGGTTCCAAGACTACATTTAAATAAACTTTTTTTTCATGCCTAGAGCTTCTTAAAATGACTCAGAGGGTCCCCGGTGCCTATACAGGCAGCAGGTACCTTCACAAAGTATACTTAGCAGTAGTGGAAAGACCTGTATTGGCATAGGCAGATAATCGCTGCTCTACTTGGTCGTTTGCATAACTAAGGGACATTGTGGTTGGCAGAACGACTGAATTGTCTTTGGGAAATGGTCTTTAATGTCAAATTCTGCCTTTCTGAAACTCCTTCCCTAAGAGTTACTGTGCCTTTTTCAAGAAAATTGCCTTCGGTGTGTCAGGAAGAACGTTTAAAGGAACATTTAAAGTTGCAACCTGGACTTTTCCCCTAGCAGTGATAGATCTGACTTAGCAAAATCAGATGTAATTGTGTTTGTTTTCATCCAGTGTTTGTCCTGTTCAGAGTAGAAAAGATAAAATACTTTACTTCAAATTAACTTTGATGTAAATAGTGAAGTAAATTGGACCCAGTTTCTCTGGGGTGGATATATTACTTTATGCAAGAAGTAAAAGCTTGCCTGAAGAAGTTTAATTGTCACACTGAAAAACAGTGAAGCACACTCTCTTTCTGTCTTCCAAAACAACTCTGCCTGCTCAGCAGTAAATCTACAGATGGAACCCAAGCTCACACTGGCAGGATTACTCTTCTTTCTTGCCTCTTAATCATAATTTGTTAGTGAAAGCAGTGGTCAGAGAAAGTGCAAGATCAAGGGTTCTGAACACTGGTACAGCAGGCTTTGCTCTCCTTCATTCATGTGCCTTTGTCCCACATACTTCAAAACCACGTCGAGAAGTGAATGGAAACTGAGGGTCATGATTTATATAGCCAGATGAAAATCAGAGGACTGTGAAAGATATGACCTACCCTTCTCTTGAAGGGTCTCACCCCTGCTTGGGGGAAGACTCAGCTTATGAAGCTGCTGCTGAACTACTGATCACAGGCTGACGTTTAAGGGAAGAAAAACATAAATGCCAGGGTTTTTTTATTTCTCCCCAGTATATAAGGAGTGGGCTTCTTCAGGAAAGCGAGAACCTTCTTACCATGCAGGCAGAAACCACTAAGTGAGGGTAATGGACCATCCAAGGTGAAAGAACCACTCCAGCCCTTGAAAAAATAACTTTTAAAATTATTGCTGAGACAGCCAACATAAAAGTCTATGAGATAACTTGGGGTGTGTGCCCTCAGAAGAGGCATAGAAGAAGAAAAGATGAAGTACGGCAAAGCAGAATTATTGGTAATGGAATATAAAGCTGCTTTTACAGTGCCTCATGTTGCAGCCAACATATTATTTCTCACTTTTAGGCTTGCCTAAATTTACACATAAAGCTGGTAGAAGCAAACTACATAATTGCTTGAAACAAGGGAAATAAAAGCAGACTTGTTAATTTAATGGCATTTTAAGCAATAATTATTTTAAGCAGAAATAATTAGATTTCCCTTCAATTACCTATAATAGCATATATTTTAAGCCAAATCAGGGACAGAGTCAAAATATATAGCAACATTCTGTCATGCAGAAACAAGTATGGGGAAGAGTCTGAAGGATGGAGAGCAAGGAAGTCCTGCTCATGGAATTTTTCCTAAAGCAGTTTGACTCAGGTGGGACTAGCTAACTCTCCTACAGAAAGATATTTGTCCCATTGTGTTTGTTATTCCATGCTGCCTCTTAGCAGGAGGAGAGAATGACAACAGAACAGTTTTTGCTTTAATGAAGAAAAAAAATGGTTTGTGTTTATATTAAAGAACCCCAAAGAAATAGATCTTCAAGATGAAATGAGAAAAGTTGAAGATTATGGGTCTTCAACACTTGGGCAAGTTCTTTCCACTGCTAAGAAAGCTCCAGCCCCGTCACAGAAGAGAGCTTCATTGTGACAGAAAACCCAAACTGGTAACTGTGGGCCATAGATATCTTTGATACTTTTTTCCTTTTCTCTGTCATACCCTTGGCCTTTCCTGAAATGTTCATATAGTTGCTCCTCATGTTAGGGCTCAGGGCATGCTGTGTATCCTGATCTTGTTTAAGATCCACTTGTTAGCGCAAATATGAAACAGCCTGAAGTATTTGGGGGTTTTGTTCTGCATTCACAATTGGTGGGTACAGTCTTATTTTGTCAAAGTAATGAAGCAAGATGCTTAGTGTTTTTGTTCTTAAGTTTTCTTCCCAAGACCACTTAGTTCTTTACCATACAACCACATGCCCGCTCCAACCCCCAAAGCCTTTTTGGTACAGATGGGAGATTTTCAGACAATTTTGGTGCAAGACTTACTTCCATCTCTCCTTTTTTAAAACAATAAAAACAATTTTCATGCAAGTGACTTCCAGGAATACTAATTTTTTAAAAGAAACCTATTTTGTTGAAGATGGTGAAACCCATTGACAGCAGTCACTTCACTTATCCACTGTAGTCAGAGTTGTGTTGCCACAGGATGAGAACTGTACTGAATGCTTCTTCAGTTCAAAGTGGTTGAAGGGTATAATTTTAGAGCTGAAAGACATTGCTTACAGTTCAAGTAAAGAACTGCAATTTATTATACCACCCATCCTATATTGCCCATTTAGATTGAAGGCCTTCAGGCCTGGAACTCTGCCTGCACGTTTTGCATGTACAATATTCTCAGGATACGATATAAATAATAATATATCAGCAGTGGAGGGAATAGCCCAGTGGAGCAATCCACAACTGAGTGAACCTCTCAGATACTATGGAACAAGGCCAGCATTACTTCAAAAACTTTTTTTTTTAGACGAAGTCAGTCAAATGCCTAAATTAAAATCCCACTCAATTGCTTTGATCTTATCAGATGCAGTATCAGTATGTTCATTTAATAAGCCTCTCATGCATTTTTATCTTTACGCTTAATTTAAATATGAGAAGCAAACACATTTTATGTAGTTGTTATTCTTCAATTACTACAAAAGCTTCTTAGAATCTTTGATCATGAGAATGTTATTTAAAATCCAGTTCTGCTTCACAATTACAAAGCGTCTTTACTGAAGTTAGTTTGGATGTAATTCTAGTCCAAGTGAAGTAAACCACAGTCAGTCCTCGAAAAACAGATATGATGATGGAACACTAAGGAGATCAGAATGCACCCAAGTAACTGAGTTGATTTATGTGGTGGTGGGGTTTTTTAGGCAGAAATTCCAACCAAAGCTGTAACGATAACAACTAAGTGTCTGACACGGTGCATCAATGATTTAGCATTAAATGCAGTTTACAAAATGTTACTATTATTAAAATACTGTAGATCAGAAAATTTTATTTTTTGTATCAGGGGAAACTATAACAGAGGTTCAGCCACAAGGTTTTCTTTTTGGGGGGGTATTTTTAAACAAGGCCACGGAAAGCTTTACACAGCTATAACAACCGCTAACCAAGTTCAACACGTTTGTGTATGGACAGCTGTTAGATGATTACAAAATGTATTCAGAGCTGTCACACAAAACTATCTCTAGATTGAGGTAAGACTCTGGAGCTAGCACTCTACACCATCAGTGTCCGATAAAGCTCTGGAAGTAACAGCAGCAGCAAAAACAAGTTATACTTAGTTTTTTGTCTTACATATCATTTCTCTTTAGTACTCCTTGTTGAATGGTGAAGGAGCTATAGCATAGAACTGAGGAGAGAGATGGAACTTATAAAAGGCAAATCCTTGGGCAAATCTATAAAATACACTACAAGAAGATGATTTTTCTGCAGAGTCAGCAAGAGGGCATACAGTAGCAATGGCTAGGTGACAAACTGAAAAAAATGGTTTGTTCAAATTTATGTGTCGATATTTATCAGACTTCCAAAAACC
>NW_010543959.1:0-12028 GCF_000687285.1 Phaethon lepturus | reverse complement strand
GGAATGCCGTGAAGTCTATAATGAAATATTAAACAGTACTAAAGTGGCCCTTTTCTCAAGTGGCCCTTCTGCTATGAAAATGTGTTTTCTTCATTTACTGATTTTATTACCTTCATTCACCAGAGGTCTGATTTGAAAGGTCTGATTGAAACTCACTGACCTGATTGAAGATCAGGTTTATTTAGTGAAGTACTATGCATTTGCAACTCCAAATGCAGAGCATTCACAAGCATTTAGTACCATATGGGGTCAGATTAGATTATGAAAAAACTTGAATTAAATTTCATTTTTCAGACAATGGAACCATGAAAAGTTTTACTGCTTTTTCATTTTAAAATATACATACTGTGTCAGCCTGTTCCAAGAAAGTAACACTGAAACTCGTAAGCATTAGTTTAATCATCTTTACAGTAATGACTTTGTCTTTGCCTTTTATCCTTGAGGGGAAAAAAAAACCCAAACAAAACATCTAGAAACACCAAACAAAAATTCTAGAAAGAATTCATAGCCTTAGAAGTGTATCATCTCCTCTATTCTCAGCAAATGCACAAGGACTAGGACTTATTGCTTGTTTATTAATAAAAAGTAAGCAAAACTCAAAACATAATTTATTCTAAATTCAGCTAGACTGTGTTAGCTGTTTGAAATTGCAGACTCATGACTGTTAAATACTCAATCTAGCAGGAAACAGCACTAGCAGACTGATCAGTGATAAGATGCTCAAAGAGTATAAACTACTACCCAAGAGGAGCGGACAGATGCTGACTTGCAGGCCTGGCAGTTGAGTGCATACCAAATCAGTTTTGCCCTCTGACATTGCCCACAATGTTCTGTCAGTGATCAGGGGCAATACCCGTGTTTATCTAACATTGCAGTTTCTGGCTGCTGCTGCTAAGGGCTAAAAAAGGAAGATTCAGAGCAACCACAAAGCTTTGCAAAGCAGAGGATGCTTTGATCATTTCCAAACACTAAGTAGGAGGGTGGTGGAGTCCAGTCAGTCTGGTTTAAGTGCCTGTCCTGTGTCTTGCCTCACCAGGCAAATGTGCCTAACCTGTAGCAAGTAAGAAAAAAAAAAATAATTTCTGATTTGTCCAATATATACTTTTCTTCTACAATCACCAAAAAGGTGTGTAACTTCTGAAGGTAATGGGAAATTACTGCATCTAATTTAGACATGTTCATTTACTAAGGATCTAACCCATTTCTGAGATGGTGGCTTTATTCAGCTTGAAAAAAACCACTCAACTTGTTTTCTCCAATGCCCTAATTACCAAGCAAGGTTATGGTTTTCCTTTGCCTGCTCCCTGTCCAGTCCTAGAGAAGTCTTGTAGAGCTGACTGTCTACAGGTCACTGTGAATAGCAGCGATGGAGAGTACTCTCATGACCTCATGGTTAAGAACTTCTAAAACTGTGAGCTGCAGATTCAGTCTTCCTCAGGAATACTTAGTTTATGGAGTAAATTCTTTAACTCCTACATAGAATTCCATAGAGAAACGAGGAAATAACACCAAAAGTTAACCGCAAGCCCCTCAAACCTAACTTTTCAAGATTCTCCATATTACCTACTCAGAGCTCAGGTGGCTTAGGACCTGAATGGAGCTTTAGGTGGGATATAGTTATCACTCTAATCAGGACTGTGATTAAAATAAAAATTACCTGGATTAATTCTTGCTTTAATAGATAGGAAGAAGGAGCCACATGCTGGCCTTGCTACATTCAACAGAGTCAGCACGTGGAACGGCAGAGTGCTGCAGCACTATTCATTCTCCAAATTTTAAGTCCAAAAGCTGTCACCCTTGTTACATGCATAGAGGCATAAACCTTGTTGTTTTTGCCAACTCTTGATACCTGTATTTACCCAGCATGCTAGTGCTTAAAGATGCAAGCTTAGAAACTATGATTTAACTGTGAAATGTTTTAAAATCTTTTGTTTGGAGTCACTGAACTGAGGTGCAGTTTTGTCTGACCGATTCAGCAGGTGAAGATGACCTTTCTTAGCTGTATATCTTGTTTCTTGATCCTATGAATAAAGATACCCCAATATCTCACTGAGAAACTTAGTAGCGTGTTCCACCATACATTTTAATAACATTCTAGAGCAGAGGTTAAATGTAATATGCTATTTGAAATAAAGATGAATTGTAGAGTTTGAAAAAATGTGAGATTTGCCAGACATTGCAGAATTAGACATTGAAGGAAAAAGCTATTGATCACTTCAGGTGAAAATATTTGCAAAGCAGAAGCCAGTAGATCAGATTAAATTTGTTTCTGTCCTAAAGTACAGAATTCTCCTCAAATGTGGGAATAAGAACTGCCAGCCACTTGTTTAACACATGAACACCTTAAAAAGTATAGTAATTATCAGGGAGGGAGTAGGACAAATGCTGCATATTCCAATGCTAATGAGTTCTTTTTATGGCCTAATCACTAGGCATTCAAGACGTTTTTCCTATGAAAATTGAAATGTAAAGTTTAATTTTAGATGTGTATTAGCCATTTGCATAGTCAAGACTGTTTCAGTAGAAACTTACATGACTTCGTGTTCTGGCTTAAAACATTTTAAAGTGGAAATAGTGTAAATGTGTCACAAATGAATGTTAAATCACAACTGATTATATCATGATGCATATAGAACAAAAATTTCTCATTTTTGCTATTCTTTTCCACCATCCTAATTCTCTCTTCTTCCTCTTACTTAAATTAAGCTGTTCTTCCCTACTGTATTCAGGAAAATTAAAAGTTTTGACATACTTGGAAGCCAAAGTTTCATTCATAGTATTCACTAAACAGTAAGTAGTCAAAGAAACTTATTAACTCTATTAACATCAAGTTTAAAAAAGTAATTACTTTTACTTGTGGGAAATCCTGCCATTTTGTACCTGCAATTGAGTGCAAACAATGTATACAGTCCAGTAGACTACCTAAGTTATGTTTTATTCACTCATATTGTCACATAATCTCGGCCTGAAAAATCAAAAAAAAACCCTAAAAACAACCCCAGAGATTTGTATTTTGAAAGCTGCTTCCCTTGCCAAATGAACAAAAATTACAAACAAACATTCACACTTTTTTTTTTTTTTTTGCTTCCTGGCACAGCACATTCGATTTGCTCACAAGGCTGATGAACACTTTCATGATGCGCAAGAGATAATTTGGTCATCTCTACAGAAAAAAATACAAGTTGTCTAATCAGATGATCAAGTCTCAAAGCAAATGAGATCAACCAAAAATATCACAGATCTGCCAGAAATCCCAGTGATTAAACTGCTGTTGAGACTGAAGAATATTTTGGACATACCTGCCACCTGGCGTTTAGAAAACAACCTTATGTCTGAAAAAAACCTTAAATGCTCTTAAATTTGTATTCCCATTAAGAAGCAAACAAATACCGATGTATTTAGTACGGATTAAATGCATAAGCAGCAAAAGTGTCTTTAGTTTGGTGTTATTACCAGCACCTGTCCAGAAAGAAAAGGAACAGGGTGACTTAATGTTCCTTCTAGTCCCATCTCTACTAACCACAAAAATTCTCAAGTAAATCTTTGAATTAAGTGTATTTAGACATCTCCTGTCAGATAATGGCACTTTTGATGAGAAACCTCCCGGGCACAGCCCTATACAGCTTCACAGTCTAACTGTAAACTACAGTGAGCCAAACCCAAGGGCAAAGAAAAGAAGTTATGTGAGATGGAGCTAGATAAAAGAAGGACTAACGATAAATCATACTGGGTAGTAACTGAATAAGCAGCCAGTGTTTGAAATTACTGTGATGACTGTTAATGTGTCTTAGCTAAAATACTTAAAACCCCCAACTCTTTATAGTGGAAGAATGACAGTAACTACCAGTTTTGCGTGTTTGATGCCTGAAGTAAACACTCCTCCTTGGTAAAATCAGTAACAGTAAGCGTATAAACTGAGATAAACCATG
This sequence comes from Phaethon lepturus, assembly GCF_000687285.1. Classification (NCBI taxonomy): domain Eukaryota; kingdom Metazoa; phylum Chordata; class Aves; order Phaethontiformes; family Phaethontidae; genus Phaethon; species Phaethon lepturus. The sequence goes on along the minus strand of NW_010543959.1, from coordinate 8,099 downwards.
TTTTATCTTTACCTGCCAAAGAGTTCCCTTAAGTGGAGCCTAAAGGTTCAGTGTAGGCAATTGGACAAATTACTGTGCAGTTCAGTGATATCAAATTTTACCTATAGCATGATGAGGGATTTTTTTCCCCTCCTTTGCAAAGCAAATTTAAATACATCAGTGTTTCACAATTATAACTCAGGATGAAACCACAGTCTGAAGTCAGTCTCAGCAATATAAATAGCTAGCATTTAAGCTAGCACCCCTGGCAAGCACAAACTGTAACTATTTGTCTGGAATCACATCTCCATAGGGCTGCCAAAAATAAAGCAGAGTGCAGTGTTTGGGTTTTTCCTTTTCTTCAAAGCAATGGATGTCAAATGCAACTGTGTCCCTAGGTGCCCCCCTCTATTTCAGTTCTAATAACTTTGAAAAAGATATGCACCAGAAAGTCAAGACTGTATTGTACATTTACTGCATACATGGGCTATCTCAGGTGCTTGCATCAACAACTCTTTTAATGACAGAACACATAGGTCCAAACATAACCTATCTATTAATTGAGAACCATGCAGCTGCACGTAGAGAAGGTAGCTATAGGTTTACTTGTTAAACGCAGGGAGGTGGGTTTTTTTAGTCACATTTATTATCAAGCCAAAATCATAAACCACTTAGTTCTCATGAACTTTTTCCCAGAATTTAATTACTGCCTAATACAGGGCTCAATTGCTTTCTCAGCATCTGAAGAAAGTATTTTCTAATGAAAACATAGAACATAATAAGGAACTTGGTAAAGCAGAAAATACTCTTCCTCTTTTCTATCAACAGTTAACTGCTTAGCACAGAGAGATGTTAGGACTATTTTCTTGCATTAGTATTAACGGGGCAACCTAAGGACTCTTGTATGATCTTTACAGAGAGCACAAAGGAGAGAAAAAAAATACAAGAAGTTGAAAGAAAAACTGGGGAAAAAAACCCACTAACCACAAACACGAATTACATCACTGGTCAAGCATGTTGATGGCTACTAACAGTGGAGCCAGGATCATTGCTTATGTAAAGCTGAATACTCGTCTGATCGCTATTAGATGTTATTAAAAATGTAAGCCAAAAGAATACTTTTAGGCTCCTACGAAAACATTGGATTCAAAAGGTACCACTCCATTCTTTTTTGCTCTGCTCAAGCCTGTTGCAGCAGCGCTGTTCTTGTTAGTCACAGCTCTTGCAGAACCTATTTAATATTCCATCTGAGTTACTCTACGTTAGTATTTGAACTGGCAAATATGAAGATAATAACGTTGCATACAACCTAGTATCACCAAAACTGTGCTTTCCATTCCCATTTTTGTTTCAGCATGCACAAGTGGACCTTAAAAACCTCCTCAGGAAATAGAATAAATCTGCAAGAAGCTGAGAGAATATACTTGGAAGGACTCACTTTGTGCTAACCCTATTAAATTTTTCCTTAAAAATCTGCCACTGATAATCATCAAAGACAAGGAAGCAGACAAATAAACAATTTGAATAACAAGGTAACATAAAATTATATTAATTTTTTTTAAATTTTTCACTGAAAAGTGTTCTTTCAACCTTGAAATGTCTAATATATTGTGGCCCACGTAAGTGTTATTTTCAGTGCACAGCTCTGAAAATGGCATGTTCTACTGTACTTAAATCGCCTAACATTCTTCAGCTACTGCTTAAAAGGAAATCGGCTATTGAATCAATAAACCAAACCAGTTAGGGACCCAGAAAAAATTGGATAGTCTGCAGTGCAAGGAAGGATGTATGTGGACACCACTGGCACAAGCTGTGCCTCAACCTATATGTAATACCGTAAACTAAATATGCCAAGTTTTAATCAGTTGTTTTTCAGAATGAAAATCTTAAGTCTATGTATCAAGTGTTGAAACTGTTTCAGTTCTAATCTTTACCAAGCCATGGTAAGCCAATCATCAATTGTTTCAGAAATGAAGAAATGAGTGCTTTGTTCTCAAAGCGTTGATAATACAAAAAAACACCAAAAAAAAGAGGTACAGGTAAAAGACCATGTACTGATTTTTTAGGGAAACACTTGCTAGTTACTTAAGAATATGTATTCGGTGTGCATGGCAAGGTTTTGGCAGTGACGGGGAGCTGCCGGTGTGGCTTCTGTGAAAAGCTGCTAGAAATTTCCCCCCATGTCCGATAGAGCCCATGCCAGCTGGCTCCAAGATAGACCTGCCCCTGGCCAAGGTCGAGCCCATCAGTGACGGTGGTAGCACCTCTGGGATAATTCAAAAAGGGAAAAAAACAAAACTGAGCAACTGCAGCCAGAGAGAGGAGTGAGAATATGTGAGAGAAGAAACTCTGCAGGCACCAAGGTCAGTGAAGAAGGAAGGGCAGGAGGTGCTCCAGGCACCAGAAATGAGATTCCCCCGCAGCCCTTAGGGAAGACCATGGTGAGGCCCTCTGTCCTCCTGCAGCCCATGGACCAGATCTCCATGGTGGAGCAGATCTCCACCTGCAGCCCATGGAGGACCTCACACTGGAGCAGGCGGATGCTGTCAGCCCTTGTTAACCCCACGCTTGAGCAGGCTCCTGGCAGGACCTGTGGCCCCGTGGAGAGAGGAGCCCAGGCTGGAGCAGGTTTGCTGGCAGGACTTGTGACCCTGTGGGGTCCCACACTGGAGCAGTCTGTTCCTGAAGGACAGCACCTAATGGAAAGGGCCCCCACTGGAGCCGTTCATGCAGGACTGTAGCCCATGGGAAGGACTGATGTTGGAGAGGTTCATGGAGGACTGCCTCACGTGGGAAACCCCACACTGCAGCAGGGGAAGAGTGTGTGGAGTCCTCCCCGAGGAGGAAAGAGCAGCAGAGACAACGTGTAATGAACTGACCGCAGTACAGTACAAACATTAAACAAACATCTACAAAACAGCACCAGAATAGTTTCCTGCTTCTGAGCATAACTTGTTAATTGGTGCATTTACATGTGTCAAAGCAGATGTGGGGGCTAGATAGTCTTATCTGTAGATATACAAGTTATTTAAAAGTTTTTTTGCTGTGCTGATAACAGACAGACATGAGGAAGTTGCTGTAACCAGACTTAAGCAACTTGCATGCCATTATATTTCAACCTCTGCCTTAAATCAGGGTATGCTATTTACAATTGTTCTTGAAGCCCACAACTGGACAGAAACAAAAAAATATTAAAATAAAAAAAGCATGTTTTATTTTCAGCTTTAAAGATGCATCTCTAAACAATCGGTAGAAAAAACAAGTAAAAAAAACACCAGCATTTTGTAAAATCACATTGAACGAATACAAGACTCAATACAAAGTTTTTATACACCAAACACAGTTTAAGAAAAAAAAAATATTCTGGTCTCCCAAGACCCCTTCTCCTTGAAATAAATCGTTAAGTACTCACATATTTTAACTAGAAAACAAGGATACATTCTTTCTTTTTTTCTTCCATTTATGAAGTCAATTGCCAGATACTTCAATCACTTGCAAGTGAAATTCACATAGTTTCAGTTACCGAATTGGAAGAGAAAACATACAATTCCATGACTGAAGTCCCTCCGTCTTCAGTATAGGCTCTTTATCAAGTCAACACTCGTCACATATCTTTAGACTGATCATCTTCTTCAAGTTTTCTGATTTCATTCTTTAAACAGTTGATGGTTTCACGACTTGCTTTTAGTCTTTCTTTAAGCTCAGCAATTTCAAAACTAGTTTTCTTTTTGGCAGCTTCCAGCTTTTCCCTGGTTTTCACTTCAAGATCTGCAACTGTGGTGGTGATAAAGAAAAATAAATATTTTACGTACTATGAAACTTTTTTTTTAATTTCAACAGTAATTTGGATGGTGTGTGTCCTGAAAAAAAAAAAAACCTATTACTGTTAGCCTTAGAGATTCAATGATGGTAGTCAAAATGGTATCCAGGCAAAAACGTGGAATTAAAAAAAAGAAAAAAAAAAAGGTGACTTGTTTTGCAGCCTCATTCAGCCCATCAGTTTTGTGGATGGAGTTATAAAATTCACTAAATCATTTTCCCAGAGTTTTTTAAAGATTAAATGGGGGGAAAAAACCTGACATGGTGACAGCAAATAAATGGGAGATTACGGAGAACTACAAATAATTTGTATGTGGTGCACAGTGAGAGCATACGAAGCCACAGGCACAAACTGAAACATGAAACATGGGAGGTTGCCTCTGAACATCAGGAAACTTTTTTTTTACTTGTGAGGGTGATGGGGCACTGGCACAGGTTGCCCGGGGAAGTCGTGGAGACATCCATAGAGATATTCAGAAGCCGTCTGGACACAGTCCTGGACAACCAGCTCTAGGTGACCCTTGCTTGAGCAGAGGGCAGGACAAGATGACCTCCGGAGATGCCTTTGTACCTCAACCATTCTGTGGTTCCTTTTCCATGGACTGTAACCACTTTCCACTCTCTGTCTAACTGGAGTTTAATTCTATGTATCTAAAAGATTTAGTGGTGCTGCCATTGCTTTTATGAATATCTGACATTAGGACATCTCAATCTGGTTTACTGAGTGTCCTAATTTATTTATTTGTTTGTGCACAAGTTTTTGGACAAAGCTAATAAAACCAACAAATCTATGGAGGCCATCGGTATCCCTTCATAGCCCATACATTACATAATCGAGGGCAGTGGCAAAAAAAAAAAAAAATCTTAATTTTTATCTGCTTCACTAGCATGTTTTAAGCAAATATTATTTAAAAAAAAAAAAAACCAAAAAACACCCACTAAAAAATGTCTATGTACACCCAGGAGAAACATCCAGGGATTTTAAGTGAGAAAAGTTTAAATTTAGACAAGACATTTTAATGATTCAAATTATTCAACATTTTCTACACATAAACCATAACAACAGACAATATAACAAAAATCCACCTCAAGACCAGCTAAAGTGCAGTAGAAAATACAAGTAGCTCACATGTCCACAAACCCGAACAGACATAAGGCAAATGAGAACCCTAACTTTGTAAAGCTTTACACTCATAACCACTCTTAGCTCTAGGTATTTAATGTCTAAAGATTCCCGACATTTGTTGTCAGGGGAACATGCAGATAAGCCAAAGGCCAGGTGAGCCAGACTACAACGGCATTAGGGTTTGTAACTAACATAGTAGGATTTGGGCTCAATAAATACTGTTTTCTGAGAGAAGAAGAAATTAAATTCAGAAGATCAGAACAGAAACCATCACTAAATACATTATATTTTATGAATCAATGTATTTTCATTTAATTTCTTTAATTCCCCTAATATTCTGGGTTATATTTATAGACAGATTAGATAAGAAGGCCACAAAGAACATTAAGCTATACTGAAGAAGTATGTTATGACCTACAGTGAAAGAATTAGAAAGAAGTAAAAAAGATGAGAAGAGCTTTCAAACACTACTCTTTATCCCCAAAGGGCTGCTGCTTTGACTAAAACCGTACTAACTCTTCCATATTTCAGTGCTTAAAGTGTGGTCTTTGCTTGCAGTTAACATCCCAATAAGCGGCCTTAATTTAGTCTCTGTTTTTACTCCTTTCAAAGATGTTAAGCTAGGCGTAGTCGCTCTTCATACTGAGTAATTCATAACTCCTTTTTTTTCAGCAGGCAGGCAAATTAGAAAATCTTAAAAGTTTTCAAGTAAGTATTAATACCTTTGCATAAGCTGAAGTTAATTCAATGCAAAAATACCACTTTTTAGCAGCATCCGAATCTATTGTACTGTTACAGCCCAGAAAAAACACTAAAAGCAAAACCAATTATCATCTATTTCTAAAAAGAAAACATTTTAATTTTCAACTTACACTCTGTTTCATGCTTATAAGCACCTAGTGTTAGCTGACGAGACGTTGTTAACAGCTGCTGCATCATTGCAGTAGGATCTTGAAATATCTAACGAAGAAGAAAAATACATGGTATCACTAATATTCTTCAAAATAAAGTGAGGATTACATTAAAAATTTTCATACCATTTCATCATAGAATTCCGAAACTACAGTTTTCTTTCCCAGGATAGCATTGGTATCGGACTGAAAAAGCTTCAGCAAGTGATACAAAGTTACCTATACAAAGACAGAATTTTATTAGCTTGACAATTGTAGGGAAATACAAACCTTCTTCTAGATGTCAACAGGTAGTATTTGTTCTTACTAAATAATCGTATAGGACTTAAAAATCTTTTAGGAACACAAAAAGTCATATAACTCCAGCAGAATTACTTAAATTTAATATTCATTGTTAGAACACACCAACTATCCAAAGGCTTTCCGACACCTTAAAAACATCTGGGCAAGTGGTTTAGGATGGGTGCATAAAAACTACCTTCTCTTAAACACTTCCAAATAGATAATTTGGTTCAAACTGGCTTTTCCCAATTAATCAGCTAGGAAGTGCTTTCTGTGACCTTACCATCCCTTCTTGTGAAAAAAAAACCAACACTGGGGAGGCCTCTGAATAGCTTTCCACTGAAATTTCTCTCTGCAGTTACTCTTCCATCACTGCACTGCAAGTCAGGATGCTACCGAGCACAACAGCACAGGAAGCCCTTTCTAGTCTTGTATCAATTTTCATATATCCAAGAAAAACCTAAAATTCAGTTCCCCCCTCATTTGGCAAAAAAATGGCTAAAGCAAAAGGATCGCTGTAGTTCGTGTGACAGAAAGAACTCAAGTCTTTCCAGAAATAACCATCCCCTTCCCCTAAAATACGGTAATCGAGTTTCCTACCTAAACGTGTATACACAAACCTGCAAAATATGTCTAAAACACAGGATGGGAAGAAAGAAATTCATTCCAACGCTTTGTTCAACTAGACAAGTATCTTAACCTGGTGTTCTTAGGACTAGCATATTACCTTTGCTGCTTTTTGACTGATTTTGACCAAATCTCATGGACAAAAATAAAGAAAATAATGAAAATATTCTAAAATCCTGTATCTAGGAAGCCAAATTCTCAATACGTGCTAAGGTGCAACGTGCAGTCGTGTATCAGTAAACATCAGAGAAGCCAACTGCAGGAAAAGCCATCACAAACGCCAGTAGTAAAGCACAGAAACAGGAAAAATGTGGCCAACCGTTAAATACATGTCCTGGAAGAACAGGCCTCATTACTTCCCAGCTTGATGGGACTTATTTTGACCAGCAATATCCTACACCACAGCTTGAGGCCACCATAATTAATTAAGTGTTGTTAAAAGTTCAATGTACTTACAGGTCTTTCGTTTGGATCAATGAAAAATATCTTAATGATTATTTCAAATTCACCCCAGCCTGTTTCGGTGATTTCATACGGTGGTTTGGTAACAACTGCAGTAGGAAACACGGAAGTGTTAATACAGGTGACAAAGCCTCAGGGGGGAACTTATCAAAATCCCAGTTCTAGGAACGAATGCCCAAATGCAAAACCCACCTCGTAAAGGGTTACCATAGCTTTCATGCAGCTTGAACTGAATTTTCTTCACATAGGCAGACATATCCTGAAACAGAAACATCATTACTTCTGATTACTTACACAGCACACCAAACTACTGTTTATTCTTCCATCCCTCTCTCCCTCTCGCTGGCCCATCATTTCTTCCGACATAGCTACCTTTAAGAACAGAGGAAAGCAAGACGGTAAATCCACGAATTAGTACTGCCACACGCATCTGTCCATATTTTGTCCCCAAGAATGCTCTCCGGTTTTCCCCGACCTGGAGATCGCTCCAAAAACATATGAAAGTGTCGTTCCCTCTTTTTCCTTCTTGGAAAACCAGCCTTCAGCCTATTCCTCAAATCCCGGCTTCTTAAACCCATTCGCCGCTGCAGCGCGTTGCCCGGCACGTTCCCACCCAGGCCCTCTCCCCCTAGCCCTGCACCCCAAGCATGACGCCAAGCGGTGCCGTCCTTCCAAGACCCCTTATAAGGTCGGCGACCACGTTAACACCCCACCTCGTTTCGGTAAGGCTTGACGTAAACCGTCCACTGGTGAGTGTGACCATCTTCTTCCCTTTTCTTCCCAAAATACCGCGCGACGTTTCCATACACGATCGGTTTCACGATGGTAACGCCCTTAAAAAAAAAAAAAAAGAGAGGAAAAACCAAACCCGACACGTTGTGCATGGCGTTTGC
>NW_010543958.1:61330-69284 GCF_000687285.1 Phaethon lepturus | reverse complement strand
ACCCAAAACACAACACAACATCAGGTCAGAGCCGGGGGCTTGGTGGTGCTATAAAAGCCCCCCCCCTAGACTATGACTTCCAGTAAAATTGAGATGCCAGGGGAGGTGAAGGCAGATCCTGCAGCCCTGATGGCATCTCTGCATCTGCTGCCTTCTCCCGCTCTCAACCTTGAAATCAAATACACCAAGGTAAGTGGTGTTCGTTTGTTCTGGCAGGGAAGTTTATGGCTTTCCCTCCAAAAGAGGGATTTTGCTTAAAATCAGTTTCATTCTGCCCTACCCAACTTCAGCGTAAGACAAAAACTACTAAAAGACTGCCTTGAATCTGTAGTAAAGGAAACAGATTTTTTTTTAGCCCTGTAATCATCTGAAAAACCACAGTATAATAGAAAAGCAAATTAGATCTGCTGGTACTAGCTTGGACACTTCTCTTTAAATGTAGCATTTTCTACAGAGCTGCTGGGGTTTATTTTCAGTGCAAAATCAGTAGTTCTAGAATATATTTCAGTTGCTTTCCATGTAAAGGAAGTTACCGTACCTGCATGTCTCAGAAAATAAAAATGTTTTCTTTCTTGAATTACCCTGTGTACCCAAGGACTCTCTTACAATTCCTGGAGGACTCTTAATACTACCAGGTTGTTAGAGCACTGGAACAGGTCTCTCTACTTCCGTGATACCTCAATGCACCCTTGAATAGTACTGTAGGAGGGTATATTTTTTCCTACTAACATTTAGAGCTAATTTTCATAGAGAGAGGGTTAAGAACAAACCCATTGGGTCAGTGTAGAAAATCTGCTGGTTTTCTGTGGTGTATAATGGGACTAAATTGTTTTTGTTGATTAAAATGGGCTTTTGTTTGTAAATGCAATTTGAATTTTTAAATTCGTTTATGTATTTTGAATCTTTGCATCTTTAGTTAAAGAATGTTTTCTTTTCTGTTGGAGAAGTTTCAAATGTATTATATGAACAGATTACAATGTGTCAGACTTTGTTTCTAATTACTGAGTAACTTAATAGGAAAATAAGCCCATCAGCACTGGAAAAAGGTGGTAACAGTTTTATTTACTGGAAATACAACTTCAGGAGCTTTAAAGCTGATAGGAAACTCGTTTCGGCTGATGTAGTCTCTTTTTTCCTCCGTATCATCACATTAAAAGCTTTTCATCTTTTTTCTTTTTTAAGTGGGTGCCAAAACTAATTTGTCCTCTAATTTGTTACAGCAGTTCCATGTTCTAGAAGAATGTTTCATAGGAAAGTCAACTATTTTAGATTTTATTACATTTTAATGCAAACTGCAATATGCAAATTGAAACTTGCATATGGTTTCTTGCATACAATCTGAGAAGAGTTTAAATAAATAAGGAATGTAGTTATTTGATGTTGTGTGATGTTACGCTTTGGGAGCAATCATACTGTGCACATAGTATTTGGCACGAATTTTGTTTATTGCTGTTTCAGTGTAAAATACCCTTTAGGAGTGTTCGGTGGATAATACTTGAGAGTAGTATCACAGTCAGTTTGCATAGTGAGTGTACTTGCGTTTCTCTGTTCTCAAACTAGAGAATTGGTTCTAAAAATCTTTGAAAAAGGTAACAGTCATCAGCAATCATATCTTCCTGTGAGAATGTCAGCTGGATAGTAACCTTGAATAATTCAGAATATATAGTGCTGTCATCTCAGAATATGTAAGATGTTGTGCATTTTATACTATGGAGCAAATAAAAAGTTGTTTTATTTCAATATTAAGCCCAAACCAATGGCAACATGTTTATTCTGAGCTTGGTTTTGAGATATCGGGTAACTCCTGGTTGCTTTTGAGAGAAATCTGGTTTAGGACAGGTATCGAATATTTCACTTGGCATATCCTCTGTCTCTGTTTTTCTGCCTGTCTCTCTCTTCCCTCCTTTTTCTCTTTCTCTGCAGGAAATGCAAGTGATTTATAGATAATTTGAGTCTTCAGCTTGGAGTCTTGTCTTGGGCAGGACTTTTATCCAGGATCCACTTTCCCACCTATTACAAAGAAAAACAATCAAAAATGAAATAATGGATTGTAACTTGATTCTTTCTTTTGGGGGGAGTGGTTACTTCATGTCTTAAATGACAAACAGCTTCCATAAACAATAAATAACATTACACTAAAGCACTTTGGCAAAAAAACCCCCAACAACCCCAAACCTTGTAAAATCAGACATCTGTAAGCATTCCTAGCAGCCTCTATCCTGCTTGTTAGCTGAGAATTTTAAATACACAACCAGGACACAGAATTCTTGAACTCCTTATTACAGCTGTCTCTGAATGTAAAATCTTAACCATTTGGGAGATAATTATTTATGAAAAATAGAGGTACCTGTGAACATTTAAACTAAGTGAAGTAATTTTAAATGTTTTTTGCCAATTAAATTCCATTTCTGGAAGTCTAAAATTGGGAAATAGACAGTTTTGTCAGGATAAAACATGCTGAAATTCCAGGAATCCCTAAATGAGATTTGTTAAAGATTTGTAGCATGTACCAGAAAAAAGTATAGTTAGCACACATTAATCTTGAAAACACTACATTATTCTTGGAATTACTATGAAAGCTCCTTCCAGGAACACAGATAAAACTACTACTACCCATGGAATTTTCATGTATTTCATCACTTAGCAGAATTATTGAAACTTGTGAAATATTCCTCTGGTAGATTTACTGAAGTTAGCAGAAAACTCTGTGTTAAGTCCTTGCAATCTGTACACCTGATGTAGCACACAGAGGCAATGTAGTTTTTCATTGGTCAGAAAAATATATTTAGTGATGAAAATTATACGATGCCGTGTTTTTATGTAAGATGTGCAGCCGTATCTATTGTGAGTTCAATACTGGGAATCAGCCTATGTTGCCTTTAAAAAAAACAGCCATTAGAAATGTTTTTCCCAGCTTTTTAATACCTTGGCACGATCTCCGTGAAAAATAAAGTGTTTTAGAAGTGTGTAATAATTTGTGAACAGGATGTAAACCAGACATGGAGATGAGTGTCCAAGCACACAGGGTTAAGTTTTCCTGTGTGGCTGGCAACTGCTACATGCAATATTATCTCTCTTTTCATTGTGATGACTCTTTAATTCTCTACTTCTTAACATTAACATTTGGGAAGGGATTGCATTTGCAGAACAGGATATCTTCCAGTATTACATAGAATTAAGTTACTCTACAGCCCCGTGGCACAGCAAGCCCTCCTCACTTGTCAGGAGTGTGCTGGCAGTGCTATGCTCCATACATAAGGGAGCATGTAGGTAGGAGTGGGATCCAGCCCTCTCTCTGGCAACAAGTCATACTTCTACAAATGTCAACTTTTATGCCAGAAATTCTCCTAGAATGGGCCGCTCCAGAAATATCAGATGTGTGAGATAAGCTGTAGCATGACGCCCAGTAAGGACATGTTATTAGCATGTTTTGTACAGGAAGCACACCCCTGAGTTGATGGCTCTGAGAACCCGCTAGCTTCTAGTGCAATCAGAGAGTTCTCAGCTTAGTATTCTATTGATGTCTCCCTCTTTCATGCTCTTACGAAACTCCATTCTCCCTCCCGAGATGCATGCATCTCCGAAGTACCTGATGGTAGACATGGAATCCATCCAATGGATTGAGCCCTTTGCAGCATTTTCCTCCCACTACCTCAGTTTCAGGAGCTAAAGGTGTTTCTGCAGCATGTGGCTATCCTTCGTTACAGCATAATCAAATGTGCTTTACAAAGTATTTTCATAGTGGTTTCAGTAAGTTATGTTGACTTTAAAAGACAGCTTGGTATAAAATGAAGACCCTAGGGTTCTGCCCTGTCCCAGCTCTGTCACTACATCATGTAACTGAGTGAACAAACATCCTTGGTTTGCATCATGTTGGGGACACTAATCCAGCTGCATGTTTTGTTTCTTGCTTGCCAACTGATTTAAGTCTGAGAAAGAGCTGAAGAACTTTAGCACAAGGAAAAGTTGAAGAATTGTGGTTCTGAGGGCTTTTTATAAAGAGGTGCTCTAAAGAGGTGAAAGTTGTGGCAGTGAAGAGGTATAGAAAATGTTTCTGTAGTAATAGCCTGTGAATTGGCTGACGACCATATTTTTTTGTCCTGTGTGAAAGGGTTTGCCTCTACTCTTACATCGTAGGCTAAAATTAGGTGAGTTTATAAACACAGACCTGGTAAATAACTCCGCACTGCAACAGAAAACCATATACAGCCATTTACATTAAGTGTAGGCAAACTGCTTCTGGGTAGATAAGAACTAACAAATACATTTCAAATTATCATATTATAAGCGTGTGGGTTTGAAGTGTTTTGTTACTAAGTTTCTGTATTTTCATTCCCATTGTACTTTCTTAGCATTGCCCAGGAATGAATGCTGCAGAACACTACTATAAATTCTTTTCACCAAAATTTCCAGATAAAATTCTAGACTGACATTAAGATAGGAGGCAGGAAATCTATTTTATTTAGAGTAATGTGAAGAATCTTTGTCCTTTTTTTAATTGAAGGCAAGCTTTGGCAAAACTCAGGTAAGTGATGAATACATGCTATTTCCCACCTCTCTTTCTCTCAGTGAGGTCATTTAAGGCCTTTTCAAGTCAGATGCAGTGACTGACATTTGAAGAAATCAGCTAGCCGCCTGGGTCAGCTCAGTGAGCGCTGTCCAGTTACAAAAGATGGGGCACAGAAAATTAGAGATGTTTGCATGAAAAGTAGACAAATAGAACAGCTACTTTTCCCCTTTGTGGAACATTTCAGCATCTGACGCCAGCACTAGATATGTCCCTGTGTATCATCATATATGAAGTTTTAGGGTATATACTGTATTTAGATTTACTGTTGTTTAAATCTGCAGTTTGACATCTCTTCTAATGTGTTCATACTTAGTGGTTAGTATTACGATCCCATCAACCCATACAGCAATTGCAAACTATGTATGCACTTCTTTCCAATTAACAGCTTGAATATAGGATTCTTTCTTTCATCCCAAACCTTTAAGGTCTTCTGCACAAACCCAGTTTACCCAGGTTTTGTATGAGGGATCAGGAAATAATTGTAGTCTTACACGTATCCAATCCCCTGCCTTTGCTTACTCCAATACAGCTGCTGTAACCATGTTAACTCAAGAGCATTAACAATACAGCAATTACCAGGCTGAAACTGGCAACAACTAGATAACTACTGCAGATAACTACTATATCACTGAGTAGGTAACTGTTTGTAGCAGTGACCTCTTACTGTGCTGAATTTTTAGGGCAAGACTGAATCTTTGGGGAAAATGCAAGCTGATTTAATTCATCAAGCTATACAATGCTATATTGCTGGCTAGGGGGAAATTTTCTTTGCCCAGTCAGTAAGGTCAGACGATACACTGAAAGACAAGTGTTTTTCTCATCTTTGCAAAAATGTTCATGATTTCAAGTATTCCAATACAAAAGATGCATATATTTATCGGCACACCAAAACCAGGTGGTCAGTAATAACCAGAGCACTTGCCCAAGCTGAAGAGCAGCCAAATTCAAACCCTGCTCTGAAGCAAGGAGAGCAGAAATTTGAATATGGATCCCTGCTTTCTGATGGTGGATAGGTTCCAATTTTCGACGCTGTCTACCTTTGTCTATCCTTGGAAAGAGTCTCACATTCTCTCCTGTTGGATAATTCACTTCTAAGTCATAAATGAGCCCTGAGAGATATCAACTTGATAGCCCAGAAGGCAGGACACTCATGCAGGAAAAGCAGGATTCAGGTCTTTGCTCCAAGAATACTGATAATGTCAGACAGAGCAAGGATTCAATCCAACATCTGTGGCTGTCTAGGCACTGACCCTAACTATTCGACTACTGAGTTGGGTTAATGTGTCTTGAACACACTGTCATTCTGACAAAAAAAAAAAATCCCTCTTTAATGCTCCATTCCATTCTGTCCTGGGAGCACCATACAATGGTACCACTGTACCCGTTTGTCTTCCCTTCTTTACAATGCACATTAACAGTTGCCTTCAATAAGCTGTCTATAGATTTTGCAAGTGACTGGGCACATATCAGCATCTAGAAGCAATTTGAAGCCTTCCTTCCAACAGGCTTTGCTTTGCATTTACTACCTTTGGCAAATTTCATCTACCCTTGAGTTGGGTAATGCCTTTTAACTTCAGCCCTAGTGATATTTTCTTCAGTACTCTGATTACTCTTTTTGTCTGCAAACTCTGTACCTTACTATTAATGATCTGCAAAAGCAGGTGAACCAAGATATTGATTTCTAGTCACAGTAATGAAGGGGCACCTTGCTATTAACCTCTTTCCACGGAGAATTATCCATTTATTTCCAGTCTTTTTATCTTATCTTTTAACCACTTTTTAATCCATGGCAGGACTTTATCTTTCACCATATGGTTACTAACTTTCCTTAATAGCCTCTTGCTAAGGACTTTATCATCAAAAGCCTTTTTAAAGTCTAAATAAATTATATCCACTGATTCATCTCGGCTCGTCATTTGACTGACTATCTTCCAAGAAATCTCGCAGGTTTACAGAGATAAATAACAAAAGATGAGTTCAGTGGTCTGTATCATAAATTCTCAGTCAGATCCTACATAAAGTCACATTTCTTCTTTTACAGTTTTGCAGTTCTTTTTCCTAAGACTGAACTGTAACATTTCACAGTTTATTTTTCGCAAATTGTTTAATTATCTCCACTTCTAAAAAAAACCCAACTTTTTGGTTTTTTTAAAGAGTAGAACTCACTCTCTGAAATAACCAAAACATCAAATTTAGTTCAGCTGAGAGACACAAAGTGCATTTATACAGAGACAACATTATAAGGAAGTTATGTAAATATAATATAAGCACAGACGTGTAAAACTTTAAAAAAACCTTTAGAAAGTTGCAACTCTGTGCAGTGCTCTAGTGAGGAATCCTCAGACAAGCGCTGACATCCCTACTCAAGCAGAAATAAGTGTGTAAATAGCTATGTGAAGACTTACTACTAAGTATTACATGGAGAAAGAGGAAGTCTGAAAAATGATTGCCATCTAAGGGCCCAATCATTCATTACTTTTGTGCTTACTCAAATGAACAGAGGAATTCCTGTTCAGACTGCATACACCTAATTGTTTTTTCTCCAAAACACAAGTTCTGTATTTTAGAATTAGTCAAAAAACATATTTCTACTGACCAGCATTTTCTGTTACTTTTAATAGCAACCTACCTTTGTGACATGAATGCAACAGATCGATTTTAAGTTATGTGGTGTAACTCAGCTTTAGGAGCACTTCATTACTAAAGGTATGATATGTGAAGCCACATCAAAGCGTTGCTGTGATAGCATTACTGAAATGGTCTCCAACTGACAAAAGAAAAAAGGACTTCATTCTTGTTCACTTGAAGTCAGTTCCTTTCCCAGAGAGCCTAGTGAACAAGATTTTTACCTTATGACTTGAAACATAATGCATTCCAGCTTTGTTAGATTGAAGTGGGAAAATGCTTCAGAGGAGAGAACCATCCACATCAAATTCTGTGACCCAAATGAAAGTGGTTAAGGTCAGCTCGATCTCAGTTGACCTCAGCTGGAGGTTAAAACACAAGGACTGCACTGACCACTAGAGTATATAGACCTTAATCTGTGAGGGCTTCATAGGTAATGAAGACTTTGAATTGAACTCAGAATCTAGAGGGATGCTGGTGAGACAGCTGTGGAGAGGCCTACAGCAGGTGTTGTGATTACAGAGAGGATATACTTTGCTGATTTCTATGTGGATTTCCACTGTGCCCCAATTTAAAATATGTGAGTTAACAAAAATCCATTTGGAAAGTCACAAAGACGTAGGAAGTGTGGCACAGAAGAACAGGCTGCAGCCTCTTCGCTAAACTCGGATGGGAAGAGGATGCCAGGAAGACACTGTCCTCTTACCATGCTCTGGCCATCTATCAATGATTACACAAAATCCCTCAGTTTTGACTCGG